>NW_024429228.1:315003-365867 GCF_017639785.1 Mesocricetus auratus | reverse complement strand
GGACTTCCCAACAAGAAAGACATCCATGAGACAAACTATCACTTAAAGAAAGATTTAAGATAGTGACTTTGTATGGTCACCATCAATTCATCGCCCTCCTCCATGGTATCTCTCCTCTCCTGAGGCTACCTAATCTCATCAAAACAGGACAATCGGCATGATGGATATAGAGACCAGAAAAACAAAAGCTCTTTGATCTCCTAGCAAGCAGAGTCAGGCTAGGAAAAGTATCCAGCAAGAAGATCACCTTCCCAAGGAGGGTGGAAGGGAAACGGGACAGTGACATTGTATTTCAAAATTTCATTAATTTAGCTTATTCAAACAAGAACTGAAAAATAACATATTCACCCCAATGAGCGAAGGGAGTTTGTTGGCTCTTAGTGATAGAGAACAAGATATTGCAGATTTGAAACCTCTCAAGCCATCTGCTTCAGATGGGCATTCTACTGAAGCATCCAGGCGCCTTTTGACACTTAGCTGTAAAGGACAGGGCTAAACACCAGTCTTCACTAGTATCATCTACTGCTCCACTAAAGAACTTTCTGGAAAGGACTTGCTATATTATGATTTAAACAGTATTTTATATGTCTTAAAATGGGCAGTTACAAGTGAAAAAACAAAACCCAAAAAACTAGCTTCCCACTCATCAAAACGCCTGAATCTATGAAGTTATCTAACCACGACTCAGCTGTCATGAAATGCATGGAAGTGTACATTCTGCATCCTGATGAAAAAGGTAATTCGGTAATTACCTGTTATAGTTTACACGCTCAATATAATGATGATTTCAAAAGTTAGGCCAAGACTGTGATTATGTGAGTAATATTAAATTGAACAAAGTATAGTCTTCGGGGAGAAACTACTAGGACATTACTATTTGCAACCCAGAGGACTCATTTGAAAAATGACAGACTCTAGAGATTCTGCCAACCATTCATGAATGATGTTAAAATGTTAAGGTATAGGATATTAGGAAAATACATCCTTCCTCTCTGTGTGACATTTTTAAAAATTCATGGTGGCCCACACCTTTGATTCCAGCCTCACCTACAAAGTGAGTTCCAGGACAGTCATAGCTGTTACATTGAGAAACCCTGTCTCAAAAAAAATATCAAACAAAAATTCTTAAGTTTTGTGTGTGTGTGTGTGTGTGTGTGTGTGTGTGTGTGTGTGTGTGTTTGAATGATGGGTCTGTGTGTGTGTGTGTAAGTGTTGACGCATGCATGCCAGAACACGTGTGGAGGTTATGTCCATCCTCCCTTTCCACCTTGTTTGAGGCAGAGCAGGCTAGCTGGCCCGAGCACTTCCAGGGAGCCTGTCTCTGCCTTGCTGCTTCCCTGGAGGAGCACAAGGCTGACAGACACTCACTAGTGCACCTGACTTTACCTGGGTGCTGGGATTCTGAAAGGAGCCACAAGCACTTTACACACAGAGTCATCCCCACAGCCCCTGTGACATTTTAAAGGATGGGGAAGTAAGACCAAATACTTCAAAAGTAGTGTCAGGAAGAGATTGAGTCTGATACAAAATAGCTCATTTTTCTTTTCAGAGGCAGTATTAGAATGAAAGATAACCAAATAAATATGGGAAACGTGGTTGTCTCATGATGTACGTTTCAAGAATGTCTTATACATAAATTTTGGTCATTTGGGGGATCTTTCTATAATTTAAAAGCTCGCAGGGCGGTGGTGGCGCCGCCGGGTGGTGGTGGCGCACGCCTTTAATCCCAGCACTCGGGAGGCAGAGGCAGGCGGATCTCTGTGAGTTCGAGGCCAGGCTGGACCGATAGCCTCCAAAACAATACAGAGAAACCCTGTCTCTTAAAAACCAAAAAAAAAAAAAAAAAAAAAGCTCAACCTTGTCCCAGTGAAAGGAATCTGTAGGTCAAATTACTTGATGTGTAGGTTGAAAGGCCTGAGCTTGATGTATGGAACTCATGGAGTGGGTGTGGTGGGACATTCAACTCCTGAAAGTCTGTCCTGTGACCTCCACACCATGCATCCCATGCACACACACACACACACACACACG
Organism: Mesocricetus auratus; assembly: GCF_017639785.1. Taxonomy (NCBI): domain Eukaryota; kingdom Metazoa; phylum Chordata; class Mammalia; order Rodentia; family Cricetidae; genus Mesocricetus; species Mesocricetus auratus. Next base: position 363,836 of record NW_024429228.1, on the reverse strand, counting down.
CACGCACGCACGCACGCACGCACGCGCGATAAGGGAAATCCTTCTAAGTATATCTTTGTCTGATTGGTATACATAAAGCACTGTTGGCCAATAGGGAAGCAAGATAGGTGGGTCTAGGAGTCTAGGAGGATTCTGGGAAATGTAGTGAAGCGAGTTATTGCCATGTGATCTCCCAGGAGGAAAGGACGCGTCAGGAGGGTGTCCTCGGAAAGATAAGTCCTTATAAAAATATATGTTAGTAATTATGGGTCAATAATTAAATCAGAGCTAGCCAATAAGAAACCAAGCAAATGGCCAACAGCTTTATAATTAATACAGTGTCTCGTGTGTTATTTGGGGGCTAAAGCAGCAATGGCGGCTGGTGGGAAGAATGCATGTTACACACACACAGTCATACACTCACATACATCATATACACATACATACACACACATATTCACACACATCATACACTCACATAGATAACATATACATTCATAATAACTAATTTTTAAATTAAAAATAAGATCCACCTCTACTTTTATGAGAATACACATGCTGTTTCTTCATCATCACATCTAGCAGTTGCAGAATTCATAATTCATGAAGCTTAACCCATATACCCATCATCAGATACCTGTAATCCTTCAACTCCACCACACTTTGGTATCAATAGCAAGGTCACTTGAATACAATTATTGAAATGGCCATTCTCAGTCACAACCTTTGTCTACAGCTGCACCCCTCGACTTGATCACCACCATCCATTTCCTGCTCACCAACTTCAATGAATATAACTACTCAACTAACTCCCTACTTAGCCTATTGCCCTGCGCTTGCTGATCCAAGGGCTCCAATCGCATCTTAGTGATCTATTATTTCTGCAAGTAGACTCGTCTCACAGTATGCCCAGTTTTTGTTGTTTCTAAGAACATTGCTGAGGAGTACGTGGTGCTGTTCTAGCTCACTGTACCACACTAGCCAGCTTCCACTGTGTTGGAAACACCACTAACACACCCACGATTCATTTCTGGAAATACTATTGACCATTCCTTCAAAGCCTTTTATATCCTTTCTAGCGTTCCTGGCAAAATTTTCCCAAGTAGTACAATGTAGCTATTCTCATCTCCCTTTTTAGTATGTACCTACCTCTTAGCAGCCTTCACCTTGCCTGTGGCTGAAAGGTACTGTTATCCTAGTTATCTGGCTTCTAATCTGTATTTTTGAGACCTTCCCAGAAGCCTGATGTCACATTAATAACTATGGCAAGTTTGGGTGTGCAGTACCTTGCAAGTAACCTGTATGTTACTTCCAACTTAATTCTAGACAAATTGAACCAATAGAGGGAGAAAAAGGATCATCCATAACCAGCAAAGACTCCTCTTGTGGTGGAAAAACACTTCTTTTCCACTTCTGCTGCTACAGCTTCTAGTCTTTGACTTTACTATCAGTTTCCTAGCAGAGGTCTTTTGCTTTTGTTTTTAGCTAGAGACATTGGGAATATCCAATTAGGTGTCCATAGGACCACTCCAACTCAGGGGTCTGAGTAGGAGAGCTCAGTGCTTGGGAGCATTTGCTGTTCTTGAAAGGACCCAGGTTCAGTTCCCAGCACCACATGACAGCTGAAAAGTATCTGTAACTCCAGGGGCTCCAGTGTGTTGCAATACATATCTGAAGTCTAAACACAAACACACATAAAATAAAAATCAAGATCTTCAAGAAAAGATTACTCCAACCAAAAACAAAACAAAACAAAAAAATACCTAAACTAAAGAAAGCAAAAAACCCTCTACACGTAACAGTGTTTTAAAAGTCCATGGTTAAATGTATATTGCTTTAATACACTGTGAACCCTGCTACAGACTGATGATGTCAGAAGGGTTAGAACATCCCCCTGATCACAGGCATTCCATTCATATCCTGACAGTCCAAAAATGGCTATCACACTATTCATGATCTTCAGCTGGACAGGATCTTTAAGATGGGAAAGGAAAAAAAAGGTCACCTACCATATTGTTCTATACACCTGTCACAGGAGGTTTCTATATGTGTGTAGTTTTAGATTGTCATATGATTTTACTTAAAAATATGTTTATAAATTGTAAATTCCATCTTCCTGGTTTCTTAATCTATGACTTCTCCCCTTGTAAGGTGAACGGATTCCAGGAAACCCAGAAACAGTATCTAACAAGCTCCTCCAAGCGGAGGAAGGAGCCGAATAGCAAACAAACATTTTTTTTTTTGGTTTTTTGAGACAGGGTTTCTCTATAGCTTTGGAGTCTTTCCTGGAACTAGCTCTTGTAGACCAGGCTAGCCTCGAACTCACAGAGATCCACCTGCCTCTGCCTTCCGAGTGCTGGGATTAAAGGCGTGCACCACCACCACCCGGCTATCATGGGCCATTTTCAATGACTCTTTTCCTATTAATGACTTCCTTCTGCTCAAACAACAGAGAGGAGCATGCCAGTTTTGTTGGGAAATGTGATGGCTGAGATACAACTGTAGTAAAGAGAAACCAAAGAGGAAGCATCTTCATCACTTTAGATGGGTGCTGTTGTGTCTTCCTGACAACTTCCAATCCAAGTACAAGACTCTCTTTAATTCAGAGTCTGTACAGATACATAACTTAAAAAAACATTTTAAAGACACAGCAAAGTACAGGTAGACCAAACAAAAAACAAATTTACTCCGTGGAGACCAGTCAGTTTCTTTCAGTTTTATTACTTACAGAAATTGAAGTTTCTTTTTATGCAAAAATAATACTGTTTAATATAACTTTGCATTTGTTTTTATGTTCTAATGTGTCAATTTGTATAGCTTACTCAGATATTAACTTTTAGTTACTAAGACCATTTGATTATGTAAAATGTCTTCAAAAACACTCTGAATGACTGTATATCATCAGTTTAGTCGGCGGCCACTCATTTTCTCCATGCAGTAAACAAATATCATTAGAGGTATAGAGTATGTGTAGTACACATATTTCCTCAAGGAAAAAGTTGACATAGTTCCTTATGATTATGATTTATAGTGGAGGGTACCACAGAGAGATGTCACAGATGAGACAATATAGATCTGTGATAATTATCCTATTTGTATAAGATTTAAGAATTTAGTGCCTAGAACAACCATGTTTTACAAAGTACCTGAATGGGAGTCAGGATGATTGTTAGTTGGAAGAATGGTTGCCATGCAAGCAAGGATCTGAGTTCTATCCCCAGAGATCACATTTTAAAAACGTGGGTACAGGGCACACGCCTGTAATCCCAACATTCAGCACAGGGCACACATCTGTAATCCCAGCATTCAGCACAGGACACACATCTGTAATCCCAGAGTTCTGCACAGGACACATGTCTGTAATCCCAGCATTCTGCACAGGGCACACACCTGTAATCCCAGCATTCAGCACAGGGCACATGCCTGTAATCTCAGAATTCTGCACAGGGCACACACCTGTAATCCCAGCATTCAGCACAGGGCACACATCTGTAATCCCAGCATTCAGCACAGGACACACATCTGTAATCCCAGCATTCAGCACAGGGCACATGCCTGTAATCTCAGAATTCTGCACAGGGCACACACCTGTAATCCCACAGTTCTGCACAGGAGCACACACCTGTAATCCCAGCATTCAGCACAGGGCACATGCCTGTAATCCCAGAATTCAGCACAGGGCACACACCTGTAATCCCAGCATTCATCACACAACACACATCTGTAATCCCTGTGTTCAAATGTTGGAGATAGGAGGACTTGTGAGGCTTGTTATCCAGCTAGTCTAGCCAAACAGGTAAGCTGCAGAGTCAATGAAAACCTGTCATAAAACAGGGCAGAGACAGAAACCTCTAGCCTCCTCACACACATGTGTAAATACACACACTGTACACACATGTACCATAACCACATCCACAAGTATTTGAATACAACCTCATTAAGACCCTACCCTTAACAACAGTTGAAGGCCTTGTATTTGCAATGCTCTTTAGCCATGTTTGCCTAATTCCTAGGAAGCACACATCCAGGGAGCATTGATTTCCTGAGCATATGTTATAAGGGACACACAGGGTTCCTGCAATCAAGGAAGTCCTAGTAGGAAAAAATGGGGGGGGCATTTCCACTGAGCATGTCCTTTCCCTTCTAATTCTCTGTATCAGTGAACTTGCAAACCATTGGGCATTAAACTTTAATGACTAAAGCAATAGCATTATTTCATGGATGCCCCTACGGAGCTACCAGCAAGACAATTGGTTGAGGTTGATTTTGCAGTTAGCCCATGATTGCTGATAAGATGAGAGTTCTCTGAAGCAGGGGCTGCTGCTGATATCGCCCACATATGGGCCCAAAGTGCTGAGGTGGCATTCCTGATCCCCTCGATAAGCAGGTCTAGATGAAGGACCTCTGGGCTCTGCAGTGGGGCTCCCTGAAGGAGCAAAAACTTCTCCAGGAAGGGAGAGCTGTTAACGAGTGGCCTTCTGGGGGTTATGGTGACATAACATGTCATTTCTCTCGGGAGTTTTCGAGTGCGAGAGAGCAATACGGGAAGGAGAGGACAGGGCAGGGACATCACAGACTGCAGCATGGAGAGAGGGAGGAGGAGCGAAGGCAGAGCCCACGGGAGGGGGGAGACAGACAGAGGACAGGAGGGAAGACAGAGAAAGAGCAAGCCTACAACACGGTGCTCAGAAGGTGTGGTGGCCGCACCCGCTGGACACAGAGTTCCGTGCAGTAAATCCCCACCAGGCACCCGGAACAAAGACAGTAAATTGCTGCTAGCGGCAGCTGCACAGGGTGGGGTGGGCAGTAACGCGTACTTCGCATGTGCTTCCTATGTACCGTCCGGTAGGTGCCTTAGTGGATTAGCTTATTAAGCCCTCCAGACAGCCTCACGAGGCAGGAACCCAATGAATGATCAACCCAGGCAAAGAAGCAAAGACACGAAGGAGCTTTAGCTGACTTAAGGACACAAAGCTAATTCTTGGCAGAGCCGGGATTTGAACCCCCACAGTCTGGCCGTGGTCTCTGCTCTCTCTGGCTGGCTCTCGGGAAACAGGCAAGAACCTGGAATGGTAAGGTGGTGAACTGAATCCGGACACCTCTAGCTTTTAAACTTTCCTACTCTTCATATGAGGAGAGGCAAAGGATCTAAATAAAATTCTCTTTTCTTACACACACATTTCAGTGTAGCGCTAATTTCAACTAATGGAACCATCTACCTACTTTGTAGTCTTAGTCATTTTAGATCTAATTTCATGTCTGGAACATGAAACAAAGTATCCTTAAGCAGTGCATTTAACCATCCCAGCAAAAGGCCACTGTAAAGAAACTTGTTGGGCATAAAATATGCAACTATACGGGGTTAGACTAAGGTTTATATTATATATATTCATAATTAATAAACTATCACCCAGTCGGTGACAGGCTAGTTAAAGAAGACTTTCAATAGGAAGAGGGTTCATTTATTCATTTACTCAACAAATATTTATCTAGAGCCCACAATGTGTTCGAAATTGTTTTTAGCGATACAAGCGCATTTCCAGCAAAGGTCCTGTCCTCCAGACTGTGGTCTAGGGATGGGAGGTGGAGGCAGATATGAAGCAAACACGCATGTAAGCCTGTGGCGTGTCCGATAATGATAAATGCTAAAAAAACACATAAAGTTAAGTAAGATGGCATGGCTGCAATTTATGGACAATGGTCAGAGAGCATCCCTCCGATGACGGTGCGTGCACAGGGAGTACTCGGACCTGCTAAGAATGGAACTCGAGTCTAGCAAACATCAGGCAAGCTCTCCATCACTGGTCCATCGTGCCTCTTTTGAGTGAAACCCAAAGCAGCCTCGCAGATGTGTGGGTGAACAAAGGCTCAGGGGCACGAGGTGCTGGGCAGCGGGACTGACAGGCAGCAAGGTGGCCCCTGCAGACCCAGCGCATGCTGGGAGAGGGGGAGGGAGAATGAGGGCGGTGGTGGAGTAGGCTCAGACCGGGAAGGCCTGCTGTCCGCAGAAAAGGACTTCAGCTCTGTCCTGGGGAAAAGCAGGTGAAACCTGGTTGCTGGGCTGTGGACTAAGCAAGCGAAGGCCGCACTTCCGAACTTAACAAGGTGGGTGAAAGCGAGGGGAGCCGGGCTGAGAGGCAGCAAAGATTATTTTGGGTGTGGTAGGTCTGCGGTGGGTATTATTTATGCAGAACTATCTAAGCCGGCTGTTGGTCCCATCTGTTTGAGTGGACGTGCACATTTTGGAGCTCTAACATGCGAACGGTGTTAAAAGCTGCAGAACCACAGGAGTCCCGGGAAGTAAGAGAGTAAGAGGGCCACAAAGGCTAGCCGAGGAAGAGCGGCTAATGACAAGAGGAAGAGAAGGTGCTGTGAGGGAAAGGAGGCAGGGCAGCCCGGGGAAGGGGCCATGAGAGTGTGCAGACACTTTTCTAATTTTGTCTTTTTTTAAAGAATTTCATTCTGTAGCCGCCTGTGGTGTGGAAATTGCTTTGTGCCTGTGCTGCTGGTGGTTCTTCTTCTTCTTCTTCTTCTTCTTCTTCTTCTTCTTCTTCTTCTTCTTCTTCTTCTTCTTCTTCTTCTTCTTCTTCTTCTTCTTCCTCCTCCTCTCCTTCTCCTTCTTCTTCTTATTCCTCCTCCTCTCCTCCTCCTTCTTCTTCTTATTCCTCCTCCTCTCCTTCTCCTTCTTCTTCTTCTTCTTATTCCTCCTCCTCTCCTTCTCCTTCTTCTTCTTCTTCTTCCTCCTCCTCCTCCTCTTCTTTTTTGTCAGCTTGACATAAACTAGGGTTACCTAGAAGAGGGAGCCTCAATTGAGGAGTTGTGCCTCCATCAAACTGTCCTGTGGGAATGTCTATGGGGCATTTTCTTGACTGTGACTTATGGCGAAGGGCCAAGCCCACAGCGGGTGGCGCCATCCCTAGGCAGGTGGGCCTGGGCGTAGAAAAAGGGTAGTGAACCCAGCCAGAGAGTGGTGTTCCTCCACAGTCTCTACTCTCTTCCTGCCTTGGTTTCCCTCAACGATGTACTGTAAGTTGCAAACCGAAATAAACCCTTTCCTCCCCTCTTTGGTTTAAGTCCATGTTTTGTTATAGCTGGCCTTGGACTCATGGTGATCCTCCTGCCTCAGCTATATGCTGGTACTAAAGACATGACTGACCATAGCTGTCTCTTCCACTTTCTCAATGAACTCAAAGGGAAAGAGCGCTGTGGCAATCAAAAAGGGGCTTGGAAGGAGAGGAGAGCGTATGAAACAGTTTTGTAAGTCAGAGAGCCAACGCCCCACTGACTGTAGTGCTGCCTTTGGGTTCTGAGCTAGTCCAGAAAGCTGCTCTTGTGACAAGCAAACAGTGAGGACCCCGTGTGTAGGGTGGCTCTGAAAAACACAAAACTCAATTTCAGACTCAACACAGCTTCTGGGTCAAACGGTAGATGCACAGAGGTGGGTGGGGGCACTAAGGAATTTAAGAAAGCGGGTGGGGATGTAGCTTGGTGATATAATACTGACCTAGCAAGCGTGAGGTCCTAGTCTGGGCAGGGGGACAGAACACACACCCTGTGGGAGCATCAGCTTCCAGGACCTGGTCGGGATGATCCATCAGGCAACAGTGCTGGATTAGCCAGAATGTTCTTTCTATCAGCAACCCGTAACAGCTGGAACCAGGAAAGTTTCTGTGACTAGTTGAGCAGAGGAGCCAGAAGGGATGGTTAACAGAGGGAGAAGAGGTCATTCGTTCCTTCAGAAGAGGTATGAAGTCGGCAGACAGAAAAATGCGGACAGGTGAGGAAAAGGAGAATTCACCAGCCAGTACCAGGCTAGGGTGGAAGAGATGGATTCTGTAGGGATAAGGGAGAGCCATTTTATCACGTGTGACTAACAGAGGGGATAGTCTTGTGTGGGCAAAAACAATTAATTCCACCACTGATTGTGGAGTCTCGAAAGCTATCTCCATGTTGGGCAGGGCCAAGAGGAAAAGCTGACGATGCGTGACAAAAGACTATCAAACCAAGGAGTAACGTAAGTCATGCATGTGTCATGGCAGCTAAGCAAGGAAGAATTTTTTAGGGGGGGTGAAATGGAGAGCAGCACTGGAAGTGCAGAAACACAGGAGCCAACACATTGATGACGGTGTTGGACATCTCGTCCGTGATCACTGCTCCAAGCACCACCCTGCCCTAAATCTTAAATCATTTATGGCTTTGGCTTAGTAGTCAAGTTCAAGCTTTGCTCTGGGTTTCACGGCTCCTTCCTACCTAGTGTGAAGTTATGTGAGTCAGACTGAGTCAGCTTCAAGAACTTTCCTTCACCGTTCTTTGGTGCTCCTGAGGAGGGAGGCCAGCGTAGTTCATCTCAGAAGTGGGGGGATGGGTGAGTATGGCTGAATCAACAAAGCGGAACCCTTTGGCTACCCTGCCACAGCATGGAATCCAGGACAAGAAAGAAAGGTGTGACCCAGAAGAGTAGCTCACTTCTACGGAGGAAATTATCTGAAGGCATCTAGGTTTCTCGTGACATTAAATCTTCTACCCAAGCAACATTTTGTTCACTGATTCTGGGCTACAACTTAAGGATAAAAATTAAAGCCTCCACAACTCACCCACAAGGAACCTATCATCTTCGACGTTCGTATGGATAAGAGCACCTTCCACTTGAGAACAGAAGATCAGGAACTGTGCAGTAAAGGGACCCAGTAGTCCACAGGTAGGGATACGAGTTCTGTGAGGACAATGGCTGATGGAGATGGAGAACTACTGAACATCAAACATAATCCAAAGAAGAGGAAATGTCCTAGGAATTTAAAGCAGCAACAGTGGCTCCCAGGAGCATTTTAGGAGCATATGGAATAGGAAACTCAGTGTTTTAGACTAGGCCAAGAAGACAGGACAAACTGTCCTGTCAGTGATAAACTGGGAAGCACTCACGCTTCAAACAGGAGAAGTGGGAGAGGGCAAGGTGACTGTGAAGAAATCCTTTCAGGGAGGCAGTAAAATGCGGGGTTTTAGGACAAATGCCAGTAAACGCTTTGGATACATCCAGATATAAAGATCAGAATAGGTAGTCCTCAGGCTACCTCAATGTAGTCAGAAAAGCAAGCTTGGAGCCACTCAGAGGCAGAGAGTAAGAGATGCCGAGAGGAGCAGACTGAAGAGATGGGTAAAAGCAGAACAAGAAAATAAAAATCTCCATGTGACCATCACTCTCTTCTCCGTTCCTCTCAAGACACAATGGAGGTTTTGTCGAGGCCCAAGCTGATTGGAGTGAGCTCTGTTTCTGGGGTGTTCCTCTTGCAAAGAATAGACACACTCCAACTTGGCTAAGAAAAGAATTGCTATGAAATAATTAGCTGACCGTAGGAAGAAAAAAGAACAGCAAAAGAGTTTGAGACAGGGATATTGTTTGTATGCTAATGCTTATCAACTGCTTGCTAAAGGCAATATGCACGAAGTAGATACCTCCCTGATTCTTATGCCAACTTACCATGGGAGGTTACGGTAAGTTTACCTCATGGGTGAAGGAAACTGGGGGTCTGAAAAGTCACACAATGGAACCAGACTTCCAGCCGCTGATATCAACTATAAAGTTCTACATTTCCCCTTCTTGGTTCATCTACAAAAGACCTTAGACCATGCACATGGCCCGATCTAGGGGAAAACAGCAACGCAGAGGCACAGCTTCTCCCTCAGTGCATTTTAAAAGTGGCTCCTGGCCAGCACTTTTAGGAGTCCCCAGCATTATGTATGGCCTAAGCGTGCCAGATTCACAGCTGTTCTGGCCACGTTCACACCGTCTGTCCTTGGAGTTCTCACCACCTCCTCACAGGTTCTGAAGACTGGCCGCCACCACCGCTGGTGCTTGTAACAGTCTACAGCTGCCATATTCCCCAAAGTCATGCTTCGTGATGCCTTCGAACATCTCCTGTGCTCACCTGTGATCTCTAAGCCTCCATACCCTGGTTCTAGGCATGCTACGGCCATTTATCACATTTTGCTGTGATGGCTGATTCATTTACCACACGTAGTTTTAGACAAACAACTAAAGGCTGCTTCTTCCTTCTCCATGCCCAGTGAAAACGCTAGTACCCCAATGTGTTTCTAGAAGTCTTGACTGACTTCTACTTTGTCCTTACCATCCGGACAGTGAAGTTAAAGACTACACAACGTAATTTGCATTAGAAATTCAGGCACTTGCCGGGCGTTGGTGGTACAAGCCTTTAATCCCAGCACTCGGGAGGCAGAGGCAGGCAGATCTCTGTGAGTTCGAGGCCAGCCTGGTCTACAAAGTGAGTTCCAGGACAGCCTCCAAAGCCACAGAGAAACCCTGTCTCGAAAGAAAAAAAAAAAAGAAAAGAAAAAGAAATTCAGGCACTTTCTCTCCGCTGCTGACATCAGACCTTCACCCTTTGGCATTACCAGCCTTTAGAGAATTTATTAAAACGGGTGTGGAATGATGGTGTCATGTGTTGACATGCTGGAAAGGAACAGCATTTTCAAGCTTCATCAACTAAAGAAATGATTCGGTCTACCGTGATTTACTAACAAGAACCTGAAGGTTTAAGGGTGTAAGTGTGGTCAACTTCAGACTTATTTGTGGTCAGTTCCAGATTTAATTTCAGGTCTTCTGATATCCAGACCAGAGACCTACATCACACCTCTGTACTGTCTCTTCCAAACTATGCCTTTGTTTCTTCATTTCCTCTCTCCAAACTATTTGTTTTCTCGTTTCTTTTCTCCAAACTGTCTTATTTTTTTAATTCCCGAAGGATAAGCAAAGCCACTGCCTGTTAGATGAAGACACAGAGGGCCAGAAAACTTAAATGACTGGTCCCTACGGTCCAGTCGCTATCACTGAGGAAGGAGGGAAAAAAACACCAAAAACAGACAGCTGCTGACTTAGACATCAAGGATTCTACATTCTTGGATTGTCTGTAGTTGTGTTATTGGCAAATAAGATTTGTGGTATTTGTGGATTCTGAGCTATACAGTAGCTGTTTTACCTTAGGGTTTAATATTAGCTTTTTGAAATAAAATTAATGTGGTTGCAATTTTGAGGGGCAGGGAGTGGAGGCATTTATCTAAAAACATTATCTTTTAGACAAGAATGCTTTAATGGCCAATACCTGCAAAACTCCTTGTTCTTTTCTGTGTAAGAACACATGATGCCATTTCCCTGCTTGATTTGGTAACAAGTTCATAGGAACTGCAGCTACATTCATTGGCCATCTACTATGGCCAAGACAAAACCAGTAGGCAGAGGCTTGTCAAGGCAAGGAGCATGGTTGCTCTAGGACTCTAAACCTTAGAACATCACGTTTTTAGTGGCATAGAAAACAAACTTCAAGGGGATGAATTGAAAGGGTATCTTCCAAGTGAGGGAATGTCAAAGGTTTTCAGGAGACACTAAGTTTTGAAGGGACAAGACTCAGGAAAGAGGGCTAAAAAGGAAAGAGATCCCAGCCAGAGAAGATGGGCTTCTGAAGTCATGAAATCAACAACATGCCCCTCAGACTTTATTAAAGCTGTCCACTGGATTATATTTACATTTTTTCTAGTGCATTTCCCTAAAAGAAAATAGATGCCACCCAGAGAAGAGAGAATAGAGTTACTTTTTCCATAGACAAAATCCTTGCCAGCTACTGTGGCTGGGAACCGTTGCTACAAACCTCTGAGTAAGTTTGAGCAAATTTATTTCCTTGCTCATCTAAGACCTTAGACCAATCACATGGCCCGATGGGGCAGAAAACAGGAACACAGAGGCACAGCTTCTTCCTCTGCATTCTGAAGGTGGCTTCTGATGAGCGCTTCTAAGTCCCTGGTATTTCGATTTTAGCTTATCAGATTCACAACACAGGCTGTCCTCCTTCCTATCACCACCTCAAGACTCTCTGAAGACTGGCTGCCAGGAATGCATTTAATAGTTTTCAGATATGTGACACCCCACAAAGCTATGCTTCATGATGCCTTTGAATTTTTCCTAGGCTCACCCTCCATACCCTGGTTCTAGATGTGGTACTGCCATTCATTGAATTTTATTAATGATGGTTGATTCATTTATACTTTCAAACAAATAATTAAAACCTCTTCCATCTGTGTTAAAAACTTTGCGCCGCAAGCTGCTATTGTGTACTGTCTGCTTGACATTCCAACAGTTTTGCAACAAATTCTATTCTATATTATTTTCAGGAAAAAAACCCAGAGTAAGACAACACAAACTAAGTCACATGAATATGGATACACACTCTATGCAGTCGTATTTAATAAGGCGGATTTAATTGCAGAATAGAAGAGGCACAGAATTCCATTCACTGTGAAAGAATCGGGTTACCTGGATACACCATACCTAGGGCACCAAGGCACCATCTCTTGGCCCCACAACCTCAGCATGCGCCTCCTTCCTTTGCCCCTGCTGCCAAGCCATTCACAGAAGTTTCTTCCTGGGTGGCTTCTTTGTTTCTTTTCCTACTTCCCAGACTCCACTTCATCTCTCTACCCCTGCGAGGTTGGACCTTCACTGCTGCAGCTGAAGAAACTATCTCAGAGCTATTCACACCTTTTAGCTCAACCAAAAACAGCTACGGAAACACAATCATTAGGCCACACTTGCAGTGAGAGAAAACAAAAAGTTATACAGTTGGACATAAAATTATTCCCACGACATCTATCCCTTATAGAACACTCAACTTCTCAGTTTAGAGATAAATACATGAATTCTAAATTTTAAAAGGTTACAGAGATGATTTTGATTTGCATCTGTGGAATATGACAGGCAGTATGAAAACACTGAGTCCAGTCATTATTCTTGAAATGTTGTGTTTTCATTTGTAGGACACTGCTCAACAAAGGAATCGGACTTTGGTTCACAGTTTGTAAACTTTGCACAAATTTTGTTATGATAGCCTGCTACCCACAGAGGAAGTTATTCATAAACAAAAACCTTCTATTGCATTACTTCAATGCAAGCCGTTGTGACTCTTCTTTGGGTTTTAACTTTTAATCAGTTGGTACTTAATATGAACTATAACCATGCAGAGTGCATAATGCTAAATTAACACAATATATAAGTTATAGCAGGAAAAAAAGGATGCCAAGTGAGTTACAACCTGGTAAGTTAAGAGTTCCATTGGTTTGGGGGTTTGTTTTTAAATTGCCCAAGTGATCTTGTAACCTTAATCATGACATTTCTAATCTAGTTAGTAACAGTTGTTTTCAAATGTCATAATTAAAAATACTACCCAGCCTAGAATAAACACTTTTCTGCAAAGACACTTACCACTTAGTATTTTGAACCAATTATTTACTTAAACATATTCATGATACCATTTTTAAACAAATTATTTACTTAAATATGTTCATGACACCATGGGCTTGTTCCTGCAGCTAATTATTGACCATTATTTTTAGATAAGATAAGCATATTAATCACCAGCACTGAGAAGTATTAGCAGTCATTAAAATGGATGGCTTCAGCTCAGAATCCAGTGATTGGTAGTGATTCAATATTTGCATAAATTATCTAATAATTTACTTTGAGTATATGATATATTTAAAATTACAAACAAGAATTGCTCAGAAACTGGGTTTTATCTTAGGAGACATTCTTACAAAGTTTCAAATTTCAAAAGGCATTTAAATTAAGCACTCCTCTTTATGTGTGCGCGTGCCTATTATTTTGCAGTTGTTATTTATACTATACTGAAACTGAATCTTTGGCTCTCCTGAAATACCTTAGTCAACCCTCAACAGTTTCTAACAATAATTGTGACCCCGCCAGCCCCTTCAAGTAGATCGTTAACAAGAGTGCCTGGCAATTTCCAGACCACAGCCTCTGTCCAAAAGGAAAAGATAGGGCTTTTTATTTTTTTTTATTATTTTTTTTGAGGCCGAAAGGAAGTGAAAGAAAACAAAACAAATGTAGCTCATGCAGAAAGTGAAAAGTGCTTGGACAGATTAGTATTTTCTTTTCTGTACGGCATTCTGCCAAGCTTCTCCCGACTTTCGCGTGTAGGAAAGTGCTGCTGTCTACCACCCCAGGGTCCCCTCATAATTACTGCTGTTTTGTGTTTTTCTCATCCTTTCTCATCCGACTGATACCTCGGCCTCACCCTGTCAAAACCCCAACTCTGGGGGACCTTGGGTGTGGAAACCCTTGCCGACTCCCGGCGATGCATCCCACCCGGTTCGTCTCACAAAGTTTATTTCAGTTTGCGAGATTCCCCCCCCCCCCCCCCACCGCCCGCCACTCGAGTGGTTGCAGTGAGAACCGGAAATTTTCATTTAACTCTCCCCCGCCCTCCGGGCCCCCCGTTCCCCGAGCCGATCGTTGCTGGGGAGCACAGCCCGGGCAGGGCCTCGCTCCTTTGCTCCGGAAGGCTTTAATTTGCACACTCGCCCGCCCGCCGCCGGGTGGGTCCGAGACCCCGAGGCTCGCAGCGAGGTCCCCGCCCCGCCGCGCAGCCTCCCGGCCTCGGGCCCCCAATCGCGGCCGGAGACCCGAGCCTCCCCGCGGGCGGGCGGCGCCCTCCTCCGCCGCCCGTCCCTCCGCTCTCCGCCGCTGTGCCCACCCCTGCCCGCAGAGCGCTGCTCGCCCCGGCCGGCCGCACTCAGTTACCTGCTCCGCGCGGTGAGCACGTGCGGGGGGCCGGCCGACACCCCAGCTTCGCCGGAGGCCCGCGCCCCTGGCCCGCAGGTAAGGAGCCCCGGGCTCGCGTGGGTGGGCTGGAGGGCTGGGGACCCCGGCCAGGACGTGGGTGCGTGGGTGGGTGGGGAGCTGTGTAGCCCCTCGGAATCCATGTGGGTTTAACCCTTTAGCAGCCGAGACTGGATACGTTATGGGGGTCAGCTGGAGGAGCTAGAGGTCTCCAGAGGGACCTCCCACACCGGGGACACCCCGACAACCGGGGTCCCGTGCCAGCTTGAAGACTGGTGCGCGCAAACACCCCCATAGCGTCCGGTTCTCGTGGAACTTCTCCAAACGGACAGTCGCACCGAAGCTCGAAATCGCACCGTCTGGGTGGGATTCCGTGGTGGAGAGTGTGTTTCCGCGCGCCCCACGTTTTTATCCCCCACCCCCGCCGGGGCAAGTTCCCTCCATAGCCTCCCAAAAGGTGTGGGTACGGGTTCCATCCTCCCCACCAAGGAATAAAACGTTTCACGCAGGCTTCCTGCTGGCGATCCCGGCGGGCGTGTTACGCACCGAGGAGTGCGCGCAGCCCACCGGGGTCGAAGCCCCCCGCGAGCACTCATGCTCGCTTCACGCCCCAAGTTTCCTTTTCCTACTGAAAGTTTTGCAGTTCAAAGCGCGCGCACACACACACCCGGGCCCAGGGCAGCCGGGGGCTCGGCGGCGCACTCGTCCCCGGTGCACGTGGGCGTATGTGCGCGGGCGCATCTGCGTATGCGCACACGCGCGAGTCGCGGTCCCGCGGGGGCGGGCGTCCCCCTCGCCGCGCTGGTGGCGACCCTGGCGGCGTTTGGCAGGGCTTTCGGGAGAGGCTCATGAAGGATTTCATTGAGTGTGAAGACAGAGAGCAGAGACAGAAAGCAGAAGGAGGCGGCTGCAGCCTTTGTAGTCGCGGAGGAATGCGGAAATGTTGAAGCACTATGTCAAACTTTTTTTGAAATGGGGTCAAGTCACATTCAGCCAGCGTGGGAAAGCAACAACAACAACAAAAAAGTGGAGGAGGGGACGGGGCTAGGCACCGCCGCTCCGGCCCCGGGGGGTGCAGGCCTGCGGGGGTGGGACGGCTGCCGCCTCCGGGAGCCCGGGCTGGACGCGGCCGGAGGGGGTGGGCGGCCGCCGAGGCCGCGGCTCCCGCTACCTGTGTGGCCCTCGACCTGGCGCGGACCCCTGGGCGAGGTCTGGGGGGTCCTTTCCGCAGCTTTTCAGGAAAGCTCTCAAGGGAACCCGCAGAGTCCCTGCCCTGCCCGCGCCGTGCTCCGCCCGCACCCAGTGGGGGTCGCGCCATGTGTTCTTTAATTCCTGGCACGCGGGCGAGCAGGGGTGCGGGGCAGGTAGACGCGCCCCGAGGGTTCCGGACACGCAGCTGTCATGGGCCAAGGTCCAGCCCAGGCTGAGGCCGCCGTGGGACACGAAGGCTCGCTCGGTCATCCCTAACAACTGAATGGGGTGGGGACGCCCGACCGCGCGTGGGACCCGGCCTCCTGCCGCTGGGGAGCCGAGCGACCTCCACGCTCAGGACACCGGGCGGGCGAGGCTCTGCAACAGTCGCAACCCCAGGGCAGCCCCTCTCACACCCGGGAGTCCTATGCCGATCCCCCACCCCCACCGTCGTAAGGGCGGCTGCTTCAGCTCGGGCGCATGGGTTGAAGTCAGCTGAAAACTTAAGGACCAGTTAAGGTCCCGAAGTTACGCTTTCGGGACACGACGAGCCAAAGTGACGGACCCCCCCCCCTTTTCCCAACACCCTGGGGATCTCCGGGGCTGGGGTGGGGGGGGGACGACACGACTCTCCTCTCCCAGGGCCCCTCGCCCTCCCACCCCTGGTGGCCCCAGCCCTCCCCTACCAGATGGTCTGTCCTCCCAGCCTTTCCACCAGGGAGGTCCTCCGAGTCGGAGGCAGAGTTCTGTCTCCCCTAAGATCGCCGTGCCCCCCCGCGACCATTTGTGTGTGCGAGTCCCTTTTAAATGTCTCGCTAGAAAAACTGAAAGTAGAAAAAGAAAGGAAGCAATTTCCGAGCAGATGTCTGACCACCCCTCCTCGCACACTCGTAGCATCGGGTTACAGGGTTTCCTGGGAGCAGCCCCAGCCCCATCCTGCGGCCCCACACGGGTGTGAACCCGAGGCGCTTTCGCACCAGCTTCCCAACGTCCCCCGGGTCCCCCCTGCACGCACGCCCGGGCCCCGGGAGTCCGGGGAGGGCGGCCGAGAGAGAACAACGGTATAGGTATAAATATTGAGCCGTGACATTGACGCGCCCGGCGCCCGCCTCCCCTCCCCCGCGCTCCCGGCACACTCTGGGCTGCTCGGCACGCCCCCTCCTGTCCGTCCCGCTGCGTCCCGCGCGGCGCTCATCCCCGAGGGGCCCCCTGCCACCTCGCCTCGCGAAGAACCACTGCACGAGCCCTGCCGGGGAAGAAAAAGTAACTGGGCTTTGCTCCGAGAAACCGGGCAAGACTGGGCAGCCGGGTGGAGGGCCGGGGCGAGCGGAGGGGAGGAGGAGGGAGCCGGTGGAAGCCGGTGGAAGGAAGCCTCCGGGGGCTGTCTGATCGCGCTCTTCTCCCTGTCCTCCCGTCTCCTCCTAGGTGCAGAGATTGTGGGCAGACTATGTAATCGCCGCCCGCCGAGGGGGAAGAGGAGGGATCGGCGCTCTCCGGCGGCGGCGGCGCGGCTCGGCTAGGCGGAGTTTCGCGGCGGCGGCGGCGACTGCGCCCGGCTTTCGCCCGCGGGCGACGAGGTCGCTCTGTCCAGCCCGGCGGCGGCGGCGGCGAGTGCGACCCCGGGCGTCCCCGAGGCGTGCAGGGCAGCGAGCGCACTCTCTTGACCCCTCGGCACCGCACCGGCGGCAGCGTCCAGCCAGCATGGAGAAGGACGGCCTGAGCCGCGCCGACCAGCAGTACGAGTGCGTGGCGGAGATCGGCGAGGGCGCCTACGGGAAGGTGTTCAAGGCCCGCGACCTGAAGAACGGCGGCCGCTTCGTGGCCCTGAAGCGCGTGCGAGTGCAGACGGGCGAGGAGGGCATGCCGCTCTCCACCATCCGCGAGGTGGCGGTGCTGAGGCACCTGGAGACCTTCGAGCACCCCAACGTGGTCAGGTGAGCTGGGTCCGGGAAGGTGGCAGCAAGGGGCGGCTGGTGAGCCAGCTGGAGTCGCAGACGAGTTCTGCAATGGAACCGGTGACCTTGACAGACAGGGCACCTGCCTTGACTTTCCCGAAGCCAGGCAGCTCTGAAGTGTTTTCACTCCATTGCTTGCCCCAGGGTTGGGGGGGGGGAGGTCGTGGGTGGGGGTGTCTTTTAGGAACAAAACCAGACAACCTAGAAACGTCCCTCAAACTCTTACTTATTTTGCCCGTCTGCGGGGGAATTTTTGAGAGTCTGAGAATGAGAAGAGGTATCCAGCTTGTGGTAATTAGAAGGAAACTGTAAGGGTGGAGCCTAATATAAATAACGTTTAAGAAAATGCAGAAATGTGTAAGAATGTGTTTGCCAGTCACATCCATGGTGGTGCCTTTTTTTTGAAAATGTAGATCAATGACTTCTGATGGTCTAAGAAGTTTCAATGTTGATGCCTAATGTTAAACATTGATAACAAAACAAACAAACAAAAAAACAAACGCCTTCCACGGCTGGATACTAGGAACACTGAGCCAGGAGGATCCTGAGTTCAAGGCCAGCCTGAGTTACAACAGACCCCATCTAAAGAGAAAGGGAGGGAGAGTTGGAGGGAAGGATGGGTGGGGGAGAAGCCTCTTAAATGATTGTGTCATTTAGTATCCGTGGACTGGTACAGTCGGTCTTAGACTGCTTCTCCCAAGGGTTAGCTGTGAGTCTAGCCTGTGGTACTCTGAAGCCTCTTTTCCCTGGGAGAGTGCTGCAAGTGGGTGGGGACCCTTCTTAACCAGCTCTCTTGTGAAGTCACTAGCTTTAAAAGAGAGTGTGTGCCTGCGTATGTGGTGAGGATAGTGGTGTGTTCTCAGGGGTGCTGGGATTTCCCCGTGCGTCTTTCATCCTTCTCTCTTTTAAACAGATGCGTAGCTCAGAGTGAAAAGGGAATGCACGGACCCTTGTACAAACTAGGTGATGACTCCACCATTCTTCATCAGCTCTGTATAGGAGAGTCATGGTCTGGGCGTCTTCGTCCTGTCTTCTCATTCCTGTGGGGATTCGGTGCGACAAATATGTGCCTACTGTGTGCCCGGGGGATGTAATTATGTAAATAAGCACAGCCAAATATTTTTGTAGAAAGTCAAACAATTTAACATTAGTCATCAAAATGGAGAGACCCAGGACTGACCTTTGAAATACCAAGCCCTCCGCAGACTCGGAGTCTACGGAATCCTGAGAGGTTTTTGTATTGCTTTATTCCCAATATAGTCAGATTTCAGGCCAGAATGCAGCACAGTGAATCATAATGCATAAATAAGTAAAAAGAGACCGTAAAGATAGGACCCCGTTGTACATGCGCCTTAGCTAGGTGACGGGTACGAGGGCTGGGGTGTGAGAACAAAAGACAATGGGGTTTGGGAGAATGAGTCTTCTAGAAACTCAGAATTTACATCAAGCAATAGATAACCGTGCGTGCGTGTGTGTGTGTGTGTGTGTGTGTGTGTGTGTGTGTGTGTGTGTGTGTGTTACAAAGGAGGTCTGTGATAATGGAGGGAGGAGGGCACATGTTGACTCTGGGTTACTATCCTAGAGGAGTGAATCTGCAGCAAAGGATCAATTCCAACCTGAGAATTTAATACCAGATTTCATTCTGTGTGTTACGGGTGGAGGGTCCAGGTAAGGGTGATTATCATACATGCAAATAAAATAATGTTCTTGCCAGGAAGCTCCCATGCATAACCTGTTCGTTGAGTGCAGTCCATTACAAATTCCTGTGGCAGAAGCAGGCTGCTCTGCTGGTGAGGCGGGCTACCCAGCTCATCCCCATCTCCTGCTTTATCTTTATGAAGTTGGCGTCTCCGTAGACAGTTTTAGTTGACCCCATGAAGGGATTCTGAACTGTGCGTTTCAGGAGGACCTACTCATCAGGAAAAAGAAAAGCTTTATAAGTTTATTTTTACCTTTTACGGCACCTTAGAGCTAGCTGTGAGGATAATGTGAGAATGTAGGCGAGAGTCATCTAAACGTACAGGCACTTGAGGTACCTGAGCATTTTGGAGATTGCCAGATCCTCAGCCTAGAGCAGATTTCGAGGAAAGGATCATTATCCGATGTTTTTACAGAATAAGTCAGATTTCCTGTTTAGACACTCCAGGACTGCTGTGACAAAGCATTTCCTAGGGAGATGTGTCACCACCATCTACTCATACCAGATAGGAAGCCCACCACAGACTAAAGTCCAGCTTGCTTAACGAATGAGTTTTATTGGGGCTACTTACAGGAATGTGGGTGAGGAATTACTCATGGGAGCAGTAAGGACTCAAACACAGCTGCATCATTAGAACCCAACCCCAGCATAAGTGACAGATCAAAAAACTGCACAGTTGGCAGGTGGCTGAACAGGTTGGAGAGTGTCTTTTTTTCAGGCACCTCAATTGGTCTCAACCTCTCCCAGGCAGCTCTGCTGGTTTCTGCTTCTTGCAGACATCTGGTCTGGTCTCTCAGAATCTTTGCAACTCAGTAGGGGGTAGGGGGGGTGTCAGTCTTCTTTGCAGGATGACTCAGCTCTTCTGAGAGGGGACTCAGGGAGGAGCCTGCTGAATCCGGTCAGTTTCAAGGATTTCTTGAAGCTATTCTGAGTTGTGTGTCTTCTGCTTAAGGAGTTTCCTGCAGGATAGAGTGTTTTAATCGCCAAGGAAACTTGCACAATAGGGACCAAAAAACTGCTTGGGTACCCATACTCTGAATTTGTTAGCGAAGGCAATTGATTGGCTGTAAACAGAAGTTTCTATCCCACCAGCAACTCCCAAATAAACACACTGAGACTTAATTAAACGCTCAGTCAATTGCTCAGGCTTATTACTAACTACTCTTACATTTTAAGTTAACCACTATTCCTTATTTGTGCTCTGCCATGTGGTGGTATCTTTATTAACATGCCATGTTCATCCCTTCCCTTTGTGTCTGCTGGTGACTCCTCCGACTCTACCCTTCTCCTTTCCATCATCCTTAGTGTGGGTGCCCACCTACACCTTCTGCCTGGCTACTGGGCTATCAATCAGTGTTTTATTAAACCGATTCGTGTGACAAATTTTTATACTGTACGCGAGGATTATCCTGCAGCATTTCCCCTTTTTGTCAAAAAGGAAGGTTTAAACTTTAACAGTAAGATTATATGCAACAAAACAGTTATCAAGTAAGAATTACAGTTACAACATCCAGTCTGTTTGTATTCACCAAAATTAGAGAAAACATTCTATTACCTATTTTATTTTTGTGACTCTAAAGTTTTACATCTAATTCACCTTTTTAATTATAATTATGGAAAACTGTAACTACAGCTATCTAGTGTTCAACTCCATCAAAGACCCCAGAAGGGTGAAATGTTACCTGATGACAGGGACATCAGGCTGTCTGGGCAGTTCCCCTTGGTTCCTCTGCAAAACTGGGGCATCCAGCTGGAATATGGGACAGACTTTTCTGTGGAGCAGGGAATTTTGAAGGACCTTCCTGCCTTGTCTTGGCAAAGTTCAGCAGCCTCCTGTGTTGTGTTCTGCTGGTCCGGTTGGACAGTATCCTGCCAGCAAAGGAGGTGAAATGCAGAGTTCCTTCAGTGCCCATCATTTTCCCTGATGTAGATTGGTGCTGCCAGAAGCAGCCCTGTCTCACTCTTCCTAAGCCTTGGGTTAGTAAGCACATTAAATGCCATATATTCTGTAGGTTTTCGAAGTGAAGAACATCTATCAATCTACATATGTCTGTGTATGACCTTGAAAACATACCTTACATGACTATAAATTTGAGTACTACAGATGACTGTTAATCTGTATTTCTTAATTATACTTTACAATTTAAATGAGCTGAATAAACACAATACCTTAAGCAGGAGTAGAAACATACAAACAGTATAACAAAATTAACTTTAAATTTGTCGCAAAATCCATACCATTGTAAAATATGTAAGATTAATAGTAGTTTTTTTGGATTAAAGTAGATTCAGTAATCTACCCCTTTATCCCATCTTTTCGGTATCGAATCCCCCTTCTTTTAGAAAAAGATCTGAATTTCTCTTTTGTTTAGCCTATTTTTGACAATAACCAATAACAATTTGTAATCAACCCCCTAAACAAAGACAAACATCCATAATCCATTTTTGGGAACTGTGGGCATAGTTCTCTAGACTACTTCCTGTTGATTAGAGGTGCTGGTAATCTTTGGGGGACCCTGAGAAAATGTAGGATTATGGTCAAGTGCTCACTGGAGTATTCTGTGAGGCTGGATCATCTCAGCCAACAGCTTTGAAGCTGTTCTGGATGCAGAACTCAGAGGAAACAGCAACAGAGATGCCCTGAAATGTGGTGTCATCTGGGCCATCCATTCCCAGCATATTTTTCAGCAGATCTTCCTCTATCAAACCTTATTTTTCTTAACTCAGAATGATCCCAGAGCCTCTCATTTCCTGTAGAAATAAAGCAGAACCTCTTTCAAAAGTGACATATCTTTCGACTCAATGTTGATGTTAAGATATTGTTTAATATATAGGTTGGTTTAATCTAGCAGCTTTCATAATCCGAGGTCTCTTAGTAGTTAAAAAGTTTTAAGACAACACAATAATACTCTGTATTTTCCATCTTTGTGTAGCTTTTTTTTTTAAATGTCATTCTACTCCCTTTTTAAGGACTTCATTATTTTAAAACTATATTTCTTTTTTATGACTGTCTATTGTAAGCATTGTGGCAGGATTCTGGCACTCAGGAGCCACAGAATACTAAGTGTTACAGCTCGGGTGGAAGGGTATTCTGGCAGTTGGGAGCCAAGGAATACCACAGGTCACAGTAAGTGTAGCAGCTTACAGCCCTGCTCCAGGGAAAGGCTCCCCAGTGCAATAGCTCTGTTTGGGCAGGGGAGGGCTTCCCGGTGAAGCTGTTACAATTCTGCTCAGGTCCCTAGGAGTATAACAACTCCACTTTGAAAGTGTTCTGCTACTCTCAGCTCTGGCTCCAGGGAAAAGTTGTTACTTCTCTACTCCATTCCTGTGAAGGAAGATCTCAAGAGAGGAATTCTCTATGAAACAGTTCTGGCTGTCTTGGAATTGTTCTTTGGTGTGTTTAGAATTTTTTTTAAAGCTTTCTCAGGTTTTATGTGGAAATTCTCACCTCACATTGGACACCATAAGTAAGCAGGCATTTCCTGTCCCAACCACCTGTTACCAAATACCCAGCAGCTGCTTCCCAAATTACCACAAAGAGGCTTATATTAATTGTAAATGCTTAGCCGGTAGCTCAGTCTTACTAGTAACTAGCTCTTACATTTTAAGTTAACCCCTATTTCTTACTTATGCTCTGTCACTTGGTGGTACCCTTATTATCATGGTACATTCATTTGCTCCCTCTGCATCTGCCCGAGACTCCTCCGACTCCGCTCTGTTCCTTCTCATCATCCTTAGTCTGGTTTTCCTATCTATACTTCCTGCCTGGCTACTGACCAATCACATCCAGTTGGAATGACAAATCTTTCAGAATACAAGAGGATTATCCCATAGCAAATGGCTATATGGCATGAAATCAGTGAAATGACCCCAAGTGTCATAGCTAATGATGGTAACCCTCACAAGCCACCATCTCCATTCTCTTTTGGTTCTCTTGGTTTCTTTCTGTTTTTTGTTTTGTTTAGTTTTGTTTTCCACCACCTAGTTCAGCCATGACTTGCTTGGCTAAACAAGGAATTCATATTTTAGAAGTTTGTTTAATATTTTTAGAGGCAATGTTAGTAAATCCAGGACAAATGACAACAATTCCTTTCCGTCCAAGGGAGAGTGTCAAAACTGAGCCCCTGAACCCGTACTTTGTTGTCCTGCTTGGGGTAAGTTTTATGCTCATAAGCCTGCTTTTTTGTTGTTGTTGTTTTTTGTTTAGTTTTGTGCCTTCAAGCCATAAGTAATTGGTCGTAATTATAGTACCTACCCACACATAGTTAAGCCTCTGAGCTTAAAGGAGCACAATAAACACACTGGTTTTTCCAGAAGTTTTAAGATTTAATTTTGATGGATTTACCAGAAAGGCAGTCTTACTATTGTTGGTGTCAAAGCTCTCCAACCTTGCACAGCAGCAATCACATTGCTGCTTACCTGCGCTTGATACTCTCCAGGCACAGGCTTGATGAGCCAGTGGCGACCTGCATTAGATTTGCTCTCATTTTGCAGTTTGTAATCCTGAGATCTGGAGCCTTTGCCAGAATCAGACCGTAAGGTTGGTGCTTTTGCATTCTGCAAATGAATTCTGTTTGCCATCCTGACCCAAGACACAGAAATTAAATAAACTTGTTTTATCAGCAGTTTGTTTATGTACCAAGTTGCATTAAGGTCCTATTATGTTCCTGGCCTAGAAAATAAGGGGAGGGCAATGAACAAAAAAGTGAGAGGGAATTGCTACATTTATGAAACTTACATTTTTGTTTTTCCCCTCAAGACAGCCCTGGTTTTTCTGGAACTAGCTCTGTAGACCAGGCTGGTCTTGAACTCAGGGATCTGCCTACCTCTGCCTCCTGAGTGTTGGGATTAAAGGTGTGTCCTGTGTTGCTGCCTAGAGAGCTCTCTCTCTCTCTCTCTCTCTCTCTCTCTCTCTCTCTCTCTCTCTCTCTCTCTCTCTCTCTCTCTCTCTCTCTCTCTCTCTCTCTCCCCCCCTAGCTAGAATGTCATTATACCAGATCAACTTTCTGATCAAATGTGCCTGAATGTTTTTTTTTTCATTTAGATTTCAGTTGATAGAGTTGCTGTGTTTAATACACACTGTTGGAGATTTATTTATAGATAGCTGACTGCACATTTGAACAAATAAACCAATGGGTAATATTTTCCATTGCTAAAAAATAGCGCTTCACTGTCTATTATTCTTAAGGAGTTTAAAAAAATTATTTTCTGTGTATGGACATGCATACGTACTTGCACACCATGCTATCTAAGAAGGGTAGAAGAGGGTGTCAGATCCCCTGGAACTGGAGTTTTTACAAATGATTGTTACCTTCCGTGTGGGTACTAGGGAATCAACCTTGGTCCTCTGGAAGAATAGCCAGTGTTCCTATGTTTCATTTGTTTAGGAAACATACCTGCCAAGCAGCAGTTAAAGACATAAAACGCACAATCACTGTGTTTTTGCAGATATTTTGTGTTAACATTGATATTGGAGATTTGGGGGGTGTTCTACTGTAGGCATACATGAAGTCTTTTTAGTAAGAACCTTCACATATACTCACATTTTAAGTGTTTCTTGGCTACCCTTATTAGTCTTCACTATTGATAATTACTTTAATGATATTTTCATATGTTCTTTGTGTACTTGTTATTTGTGGACAAACAGACCTTTCCGGTTCCTGCAGATACCCTTCTTAATCTAGTTCAATGACTTTACTTGGAATAAACCTCAGAATGTGAGCCTGGGGCCCCTGCATGCACCACTATGAAATGCTTCCTGTATTTCAGGGCCAGTGTGTGAAGTTGCCCTGTTGTTGCACTTTAATACTATCTCTTCTGGGATACATTCCTGTCTTGACAACTTTGGACCTCTGGTGTGGCAGACTATATTTGCTCCCTTATATTAACTGTTACATAAAATACTTTATCCTCCTCAACTAACCCTAGTTGTAAGATCCCTGAGGCACAAAGAGTCTTGTGATAATACATGCCCAGTGACAAGAACATGAATACTGTAGCAAATGAATGATATCATAGGAAAGGGGATGCTGAGGTAAGGGCCCTTTGGATTATTTGCACTACGTGAAAGAGTGTCAGATAAAGAGGATGAGTTACTGTGTTCTCAGAAATAGATGGTGATGTCTGAGAAGTTGAGTTCTTACCACTGAACAAGTATTTACGGAGCATCTTTGTTGAAATGTGATCCACACAGTGGTCACACACTGAAATGTCTCCATCCTGCCCCACCCTATAAATGAAGATATGAAGTCTGAAAATCGCTTCCAAAAACACAACGAGATCATCGAGGTTGATTAATGGGGTTTGGAAGATTGTTACCAATGTATGTTTGGGTATGTTTGTAATTTTTCTTAATAGTAACAAGTATACCACTCATACACCAGGAGTTGGGAGACTTTGATTTTTTTCCCTGATCCCTCAACTTACTGGCTATGTGATCTTGGGTAAATTATTAATGTATCTTGAGTGCCATTTCTCAACAGTAAATGAGGAAGTTATTCATACACATTGGACGTTAGTGGGTTGGCATGATCAAATGAAACTACTAAAAGGCCATACTGTACAAAAATGGAAATTGTTAGCAAAACTAACTTCTGCCCTCAAGCAGAAAATGTAATTTCTTGGAGGAAACTGCTGTGTGTACTGATGAAGTGGAAGTATGTGTTTTCACAGCTCTCCGACCCCATGTGACAGCATGAATGGATTCAGTGTTATAGTAAATAAAATCTTTATGTTAAAATTAATGTTGAATCTGCCCATTGTTGGATCTCAGTGATCCAATCTGTTAATGGAATTTCATTTTTCTGTGTGAGAGTCTGAGGTCGCTCGGATGGGACCCTGATGTCCTTTGTGCTTCGTGTTTTAAGACTACTCTAGATTCATTGCCTGGTAGCTCATGTTTAGTTGGGCCCACACTTCCTTATTGGTATGTTTCTGTGACTGATGGACGCGCACACGCGCACATGCAGAGGTTGGAGGACACCCGGGAAGAGTTGGTTCTCTCCTTCCACCATGTGGCTTCCAGGAGTTGAGCACAGATCATCAGGGCTGGCAGCAAGTACCATCTCACCCACACTGTCACCCTTTTCAGACCGTAAGCTCTCAAACAGAATTACTTATTTTATGTCACACTTTTGAGCTCCCTGCTCCATTTCAGATCTGTTCCTGTCACAAAGCTGCTTCATGATACTCACATTGTTCTGTGTTTGGGTTGCTGTTCCAAGCAAGGAGGCCAGGCTCCTTTCAAGGGCACTCGTTTCTAGTAAATCTTCTTTCTTTTCTCACTTTCTTTATTGATAAGCACCCTCTTAACCTTTGCGCTGGGTATTCCTAATGGTTAGCATAAAACATTTGCTTTTCCTGGCACACTTTTGGTTTTAAAAGGCATACAAGTATTACATCAGGAGTGTTGCCACTTTGGCTACAGAAAAAGAAAAACAAAAGACTATTCCAAGAATAGACTTTTAAACTTTGGGGTACTGACCTTAAGTAATACATATTTATTTATTTATTTATTTATTATTTTTTAGACTTATTTTATCTGTGTAGGTGTTTTGCCTATGTGCATGTATGTGTGCTGTGTGCATGCCTGGTGCCTGTAGTAGCCAGAAGAGAGTGGTGAATCTCCTGGAACTAGAATTACAGATGGGTGTAAGCTGTCATGTGGGTGCTAGAAACTGTTCCTGAGTCTTCAGCACAAAGAAAAAATGCTCTTAGCTGCTAAACAATCTCTTGGACCCCAAACAAGATAGTTTCTTTTTAAAAAAAAATTTAGTGGAGACTAAGAGAATCTATGGTCTCAAGTTGGGAGTTTTAGATGATTTAGTATGCACACCAACCCTACAAAATTGTTTTAGAAAAATACTGAAGAGTGATAAAAATGAGACTCTTCTCTTGTTAGACCTCTTAAGAACCAAGTCATAAGTATTTGAAATGGTGGATAAAAGGTTTCACACAGCTACTTGTGAATGAAGAATATGTGACTTAATTTGATCTTTGAAATAACACATTTTTTTACATAGTTCACAAAAATCATAATATCCTGCTAGTCATTCTAAATTACTTCAACTTTTTAAATCATTTTGATTTAATGAACTTCTGGATTTTTAAACTACTATCCATGCCAACTGGGATCAGAGATACACCATCAGGTTTTGCAGGGGAAAGTCTGTTTTTGGGTTTTACTCTCTACTTCTCTCTACTTCTGATTGCCTTGGAGTGATGGGGATGACCTCAGCATGCAGTTGAATCCACTGGTACAAATCTCAGATCTAGAAACCCAGCAGGGCATAGTAGCGTAAGCCTGTAATCCTAACTGAGGCTGAGGCAGGAGGAATGGGAGTGTAGAGTCAGTCTCCACTACATGGCAAGTTCGAGACCAGCCTGGGCTGCAGGAGATCCTGCAGAAGGAAGGAAGACTGGCTGACTGGCTCCTGGCTTTTGACATGAATCAAGAGAAGCAAATTTATGAAAAGTGGTACATGTCTCATCTCACTGATAAAATAAGAGTAGAATCTATCGTTAGACAGTGAGCACTGGTTTAGGATGTCACTGTCTGTCCGAAGGAGAGAGGATGGATAACACTGTAGGTGTTAAAGCTGGGGAAGAAGGGAAGAATCTGGGCTAGCACCAAGGTCTCAAGTTCCCTGATGCAGCACGGGATCTGAAGGGAACAGGAAAGTCTGCCGTGCTGATGAAGCTCTTGCACCTGTGCTATTCAATGAATGGAATCGGCGTCCTCAGAATTCTGTAGGAATGCACCGCATTGTTTGCTTGCTTTTCTTGAGGACCTTATTTTAACTGTTGTTAAGTGGTTTACACTGTTAACACAGTGCCCACTTATTACTTGTAAGAATTAATGTGTGCTGTCTGCTTGCCATTAGCGTAAGATTTGCAAGAGGGCATGAATCTTCATCCGTTTCCGTCCCTGCGTTACTTCCCGTATGTAGAACGGTGTCCTGCAGGTATTTTGTTAAGCAGCTGTGAAGTAAATGAGTGGGTAGATACATGGATGAAATAGTACTTTATAGTAGGATCATTGATAGTAAAATGTAAATTAGCACCAAACTTCAGTAGGCATTTAAATTATTCTGTCTAGTACTTTAAATGTCTTTAGGATGAGATGGTCTATGTGGTTCAGTCTGTGGCTGTAAATTGGCCTATGAGCTAGGAAGCAGTTCAATAGTGTAATAATTGACCAGCAGAGATCTCCCTTGTCAGTTCTCCCACTACCATAACTTTGTGTCAATAATAGTAAATGATAATGATACTTACTGTAAGTAATCGTTACTCTTATTTGCAGATTTGGTTTAAATATTTTGGTGGAAACATAACACATGACTGAATTTTTATTAAATGGTTGGTATAGGTCTTCTTTGCTTAGTGTAAGCTCTGAGGCCCTTGCATCAGTGGCTGTGTGTTTTCTTTTATTCTGTCTTAATTAGGGTTTCTATTGCTGTGAAGAGACGCCATGACCATAGCAACTCTTATAAAGGAAGACATTTCATTGGTGCTGGCTTACAGTTCAGAGGTTTAGTCCATTATGACCATGATGGCACATGGCAGTATGTGGGCAGACATTGTCCTGGAGAAGGAGCTGAGCATTCTACGCCTTGAGCTGAAGACAACAGGAAGTGAACTGAGACACTGGATACAGCTTGAGCATATATGCGATCTCAGAGTCCACCCCCACAGGACACACTTCCTCCAGCGAGGCCACACCTACTCCAATGAGGCTGTACCTCCTAATAATGCCACTCCCTTTGGAGGTCATTTTCTTCAAAACACTGCACATACTGAGGCCCAAGTGCTCAGCCTTGGGTTCCTTGCTTGGTGCTAGGGTCGCATGCACCTCCTCTGGTCAGCGGGTGGGCTGTGGTGTCAGTTGGTCGTGATCAGCCATAGAAAGACCTTTTGTAGTAAAAGGAGGGAAGAAAGAAAGACTAGTACAAAAAAGGAAAAAAAAAAAGAATGTGTCATTCCAGTCACTCCTCAAGTATGTCACTGAAATTCAATACCAAAATTAGCAGAGAAGTCAGTTTGCGAAGTTAGTTACATTTTCCTGTCTATGTGATGTTGTTTGCATCAATGTCGTCATGTCACAAGTGTCCTCAGAATTTAGAGGTTTAACACAGTCGTTTTCCAGACACTTGTAGGTGGGGGAGTTCGGCACAGTGAGTGGTGTTTTCTGTCTGGGCCCCCTCCAATGCCTCAGATAGAAGCTGGAAGTGACCCAGCAGCTAGGAATTCCTGTAAAGATTGTGCCTTCTCAAGTCTAGTGGTGTGAGTGGATTGGTAGATAGCGAGGTACAGCCTGGGTACTTGATCTGGGTGGATCTGCACCTGTCCACCTGGCCCAGGTTTCCGTTAAGAACCAAAACCTAAGAGTGGACTTACGTGGTGTCTCTGGGTTCCAAAGCCAGGGTCCCCCAAAAGCAATTTTGTTTGCCTCTGTGTGTGTGTGTGTGTGTGTGTGTGTGTGTGAGAGAGAGAGAGAGAGAGAGAGAGAGAGAGAGAGAGAGAGAGAGAGGAGACAGATACCATTTACTATTTGCTCTCCTCACTGGTAACCCTACTGTGCTTGTTTTCGGGGCCTCCACAGTTCGTTTTATCTGATCACTTTCTGTAAGGACCCGAGTTTGGCTCCCCACCACCTATGTAAAAATCGATGTGGTGGCTGCATCTCTGATTCTAATACTGGGAACGGGCCAGAGACAGGAAGATCTTGGAACTTGTGGGCCAGCCATCCTTGTCCTATGATGAGCTTGCAGGCACATTGAAAGTCCCTCCCTCAAAAAAACAAACAAGGTGACCGTTGTCGTCCACATACATATGCACACACACAAACATGTACTCAACATACATATACTCCATGTACATATATTTTAAAAAAAGCATTCACCCTCAGAGTTTTTCAATTCCACTTAGTAGGAGTTTGTGTTTATATGCATCACTGTTAAGACTAAGGATGGAGTTTACTAAATTCGATAAGGAATACAATGTAGCTCAATTTGAAGATGAAGATAGATTTGTAGAAGCTGTTGACACGTTTTACATTACAAAATGGTGTATGATGTGGCTTCCAGTTTCACCAAGAGCAGTAGAAAGTACTTAAACAAGGATGGCGTCTTGTTGGTCCTGCACATTGCTGAAGGGCATAGGTGCTGGCTGCCCTGTTCTGTAGGAGCTGCTGCTTCTTATCCTCTGCTTCCCAGTCATCGGAAGCAGCCAGAGTGGCCTTTCCAAGCCATACATCACCCATACCATTGCATTACCCACTGTGAAGTCCTTGAGTCCTTCCCAGCGCCCCGAAGATAGTTTCTAGACTTCTTAGCCTAGTTGACCAAACTCCGTAATTTTTTTTCTGTGTACTTTTCCATCTCTTCTCTCATCCTTTCCAAGAAAAATCCCAAATTTACACCAGACTACCCACCATTCCCCAAACATGAGGTTTTTTTTTTTCATACCTGAATACCTTTGGACATGCTGTTCCTTCTCCTGGGAGTGTCCCAAGCTTCCTTTATTTATCTGGCAGATTCCAGGCTAGCCTTTGAGATTCAGCTCCACAGCCACATCCCCACTGGGCAGAGTTGAATGTCTCATCTTCAGAGCCTTTGGTAACTTTTGAGCTTTTTTTCCCCTACGCCCTTAGCACTAATGGGATAGGTATCCCTGAAAGTGTGGGGGAGTAAGTGAGAATACACATTACCTATCCTGCCTTTAATTCATGCTGTTAGTGCTGAACCCCAGTCTCAGGGCTCCCTGGTGTTGGTCTGAGGCCTGGTACCAATTTTCCATCATCTTGGGATGTAGTTAGAAAAAAAGAAAAACCCCGCTCTGCAGTAGTTTTTGTTGGAACCTAGAGCGGTTCATATTTGGGGTGTTGAAGTGTGATTTCTTTGTAAAAGGTGCTGATAGTCGATGGGGCGGGGTGTGTTTATGTGTCTAGCTGATAGCTTTCTATCAGGAGTGCCAAAGTTGTTGGAAAGTTTACAGTTCGCTGAAACCCAAGGTCTGGGAACACTGCTGTATCTCTTGGGGTGGCACCAAGTCCCCAAAGTCAAAAGCCTGTGACTCATCCTTGGCTTCTTCTTCTCCGTCCAACCACCCCACCACATTCCAGACGCTTAGTGAGTCATGCCAAGTCAGCCTCCTAAACATCTCTGGAATCTGTGCTCTCCCTTCTGTCCTTGGCTGCCGGTTCCCCAGGACAAGCCTTCTTTATCTTCCCTGTGCTATTGCAGCAACTGTCCCCTTTAGGTCGTCTTGCTTGTCTCGTACCCATGCTGGAAGATGGAGGTGTTTGAAGATGACAACATAGATAGCTGTTTTCTAGAAGATGAACTTGATGCGATGTACAAGACTTCTCTAGCGGGTCTGGCTGTCTTGTTGGTCTCCTTTCTCTTATTTCTAGTGCCCTTTCTCCACCACTTGTTTACAAAACTCCCAGTAACCTTAGAGAGTTGGTTGTGTGGTCCTTTCTTCTGTGAAACCTTTTTACTGCATTTCCAGGTTGGATGCACCATTTATTTATCTTAAAATGACATTATGTCATTAAATACACATACATCTCTGTATTTACAGAATAGTTGATGTTCATCTTTTTAAATGTCTACCTTCTCTGCTGGACTCTGGATTGTTTATGATCATTTATTTTGTCTGCCATGTTTCTACCAGCACTCAATACAATCCACAGGGAAAAAATGCTAACAACTCGATACAATTCATAGGAAATAAGTACTTAATAATCATCTGTTGGTTAATCTGTGTAAGGTTAAGCTCAGATATCTAGTGCAGAGGGATAACTAGGTCTCCACAAGGCAGTAGAGCAGTATCAGTGTATCATGCTTAAAAGGTCAAGAAAATCCTCAGTGCACATTTCCAAGAACCCCATTGACAACAGTAACTCTTAAAAATGTTGTGAGGTGGACTTCAGGTAGAGTGTTGCTTAGCAGGAAGCTCTGAATTCAAGCATTAGCATCCCCCAACCCTGTCTGTCTGTTTTTCTCCCAGAGTATGGGAGCTTATAAGAGGAAGAATCCAGTATCCAAAATATCTAGTTATTTGGAATATCCAGCTGCCTAATAGATCTGCATAATAAAGATGTTCTGTGTTCTTAGAGAGGTCTGACTTGCAGTTACATTTACAAATTTTTCATTCTCTTATTTTGGATTGCTGCTAATGTCATGACTATTTATCTCGTCTGAAATAAGATCAAACTCAAAAGTAAATTTGAGTCACAGGAATATAGCATGTCATCCTTTACTATTTACAAGTTTTTATACCCAGCAAAACCGTCCATTTTCAGGGCCTTACACTTAAGCTGTTGAGAGAGATGGTGGTAGTTCAGTGCTTCCGGCGGTATTATTTTCCCATCTTTCCATGCAGTTTTCCAGTGGCCTTAAATAGTTATAAAATTCTTCTCAGTTGTTAGAAGGGTAATGCCCGGAAGTTGTAAAATTAGAATAGATCTAATTTTAAAGTAGGATTTTTAAGTATCATTTTTGAAAAGCAGTATTTTTAAAACTGTATCTTAGTCATTTTGATGGCTGGTTTCTTGCTATTAGCAGAATGTTTCTTACCTTTTCCGTTCTGCTCTGTTTGCCTGTTTTCTCATCGATAAAAATATTCTACAGAATAATGTAGCCTCAAAATCTCCTTCTCTTTAGAAAACCCATAGTTTGTCCTTGCTGGATTTTTCCTTGGTTTGCATAATGAATATTAGAGTGATTTAAAGTCTCTGTCAGCTACCTTTGTTTCTGTGGTAATTCTGCTAAAGTGCATGTGTGTGTGCATGTGTGTATGCCCATGTTCAAATAAAGATATATGTGCACATGTGTGTGCAAACTCCTTCACTGTCTACTTTTTTGTTTGCTTTACTTTTCGTCTTTTGAGACATGTTCCTCATTTATCTGGATCTCACCATGTAATCTAAGCTAGCTGACTACAAAGCCCCGGGGACTTGCCTTTCTCTGTCTCATCATTGGTGGGTTCACAAGCATGCATTACCACACTCAGCTTTTAAAAAACATTTTTAAAGTGACATTTATTTTGTGGGTGGGGATAGCTAGGAGATGTGCACAACCACACCTGTGTGACAACTTGTGGGAATAAGTCCTCACCTTGAAGGTTGTAGGGATTGAAATCAGGTAGGTGCTCAAGTCATCAAGTTCAGCAAAGGGCCCTTATCCTTCGTACCATCTCACCTGACCAGCCTGCTGTTAGCTTTCTGTTCCTAGATTCTGGTTACTTGAAAGTTGAGCGGTGCTGACCAATCTCTGCCAATCTCAAGTTCTGTTAGATTTTATACTTGTCCCCTCATCTTTTTGGTAATTGCTCTGTACTGGGTAGAGTATTGAAAATTGTATGTCACTATTGATAAAGTAATGAAACACGTTATTTTTTTCTCCTTGAGCAAAATTAAGAATTGGCATTGTTTAAATTATTAACGTATAAATTATGTTTAAGGATTAATGATCAGTGTTTTTTTTTAATAAACTCAGAGAAGCAGGTTGCAGACAAAGATAAGAGAAATTAGAGGCTCTCCATTAATTCTTGTAGAGAACTTGAATTTAGTTGCCAGCACCCAATTTAGTGGCTTGCAACCATCTGTAACTCCAGTTCCAGAGGATCCAACTCCTTTGACCTCTGAGAACACCAGGCACACACTTGGTACACATACATACATAAGGGCAAAAGAACCATACACATAAAAATAAACAAATGTTTTAAAAAATTGTTTTAATTAGTAAGCTTTCATTGTAGTAAGAATATATAAGGAAATATCAGGAAACAAACATTTCATAAATTTATCACCCAAAGATAAAACCTTGTGCTGTTTTGTTTACATGTGTGGGATCATATTGGACAAACTCTTCCAAGCCTGCAGAACATGGTGAAAGCCTTCCTGTACCTAGTAAATGTACATCTGTATCATAAGAGCCACATAGTGTGCCTGTCTGCGCATGTGTGTACTCGTGCCTATGAGTACACACAGAAAGGTCCTTACCAATTTGCGTTCCCAAAGTAATGCAGGGGGACATTTTCAAAATACCTTGCAGAGTATGTGTGGTTTTATTATTAAAAAAAAAATACACCGCTTACGTGAGCCCATCTCGAACAACTTCGAATATTTCGTCACTGATTTTGCTAGTGTTACTTGATTTTTTTTAATTTCTTTTTTTAAGTTACTACATATGGTCATCTGCGATTCCTTAAAAGGAGAGGGCTTGAAGGGTAGCTTCGTTGGATGAGAACCTGATCATAAGTACCTGAGTGAGTCAGAGCTGGGATAAAGTGACTCATCGTGCAAGGATTCGATACTGGCAGGGTTTTAGCATATGGTGTAGGTAGACTTGTTTCTCCCCCCAAGACTGTGCAGATGGTCCTCATCACACAGGGCTTCCCAGTCTTGGCTGCCTCGTCGTTTTTCCTCAAGAGAGGCCCAGGCTGGAAAACAGGGTTTTTACAGGTCAGAAATGGAAAGAGAACTGAATGTTGAATGTTGTCCAGAATGTTCCACACTGTATGTGACTCAAGCCAAAGCTGTTCACTTCACTTTTAAAAATACCTCTTAACTCTTCTATTCTTGGAATCAGAATATCTTTTTCGAGCCCTTTTTGGAGAACTGCAGTGTGTCATTTTTCTAACCAGTCAAGGGACGAGCACAAGAGGGCAAGAGATCAGAAGTCTTTAGCTTTTCAGTTTTTCCTGTGGATTTTCTGAGGTTACTTTCCCAGCCACCTGCCACCCTGTATGTGTGTGTGTGTGTGTGCATGTGTGTATGTTTGTGCATGTGTATATGTGTGTATGCATGCATGTGCATGTGTGAGTGCTCTTGTGTGTGTATGTGTGTGTGTTTGCACTGTGTGTGTATGTGTGTGTACACATCTGGTAGTGTCATTCACAGAGAGACCTCTGCATTGCTGACCCTTGCTTTTCATGCAACAGAGCAGAAGTTTGAATCGGGTCCCATCACCATTGCTTTCTGTCTCTGTGGTTTAAACAAAGTACAGAATCTTTTTCTGCTGGTTTTTTGCTCCTGTTTGTTTTGACTTGTGTTTAAATTTCTTTATTAAGATGCAGTATGAACACCATGAAATCCACCTGTGTAAGTGTGCAGTTTAGTGACTGTTTTAGTACATTCACTAAGTTTGTGCAACTACCACCCTGCTCTAAGTTTAGAATGTTTTCATCATCCTAGAAAGAAACCAAGTGCACATAAGCATTGTTCCCCTTTCTCCACCAACCCCCACGCTCCTGATCCTAGGCAACTAATTGCTCAGTCTATTTTTGACTCTACAGATCAGCCTGTTTTTTTTACACTTCACATAAATGGAATCATGCAGACTTCATGACCAAATTCTTACTTAGTATAATCTTTTCAAGGTCTATGAGGTATGGTATGTATTCTTTTCATTACCAACTAAGAGTCCAGGTATGGGTGTGCCCATTTCTTTCCTCCATCAGCTAACGGATGCTTGGTTTGGTTTTGCCTTTGAGGAATAGTGGTGTTAGTCTCAAACAAAAGGACCATCTCATAGAGTTGCTGTACGAGATTTAATAGGTCAAGAATAATGTATGCGGAGCCTGCAAGTCAGGAGGAGACAAACAAAACTTTCCTAATAAATGAGGTATGGCAGGGTCTGACCCCCTGGGCTCAGCATCAGTTACAGAGTCCGGTTTGTTCATCGTGCCATGCTCTCCTGGTGATACCTTCTCCTGGCCTTCCTCTCCT
Organism: Mesocricetus auratus; assembly: GCF_017639785.1. Lineage (NCBI taxonomy): Eukaryota > Metazoa > Chordata > Mammalia > Rodentia > Cricetidae > Mesocricetus > Mesocricetus auratus. The sequence continues at coordinate 327,636 of NW_024429228.1, read as the reverse complement.
GGGCAATCATTTGAAACTTTCATCCCTTCGGCAGTCATTTCCTGAGTACCCACTGTATGCACTGGAGAGGGGAGACCTTCAGCTGTTAGAGCTAGCCTCGCTGCACTCTTCACTTATGTTAGCCTGGATTGGGGTCCCCCTCCCCCCAGTGCCACCACCGCTTTGGGGTTCTCCAAGGTGTTCACCAGCTTTAGTCCTTTATTGTGACGCAGATGCTTGGTGTGGCTGAGGTTGGCAGTTGTTTGTGGAGACTTGTATAGGCCAAAAAGGTTGCCATGGCTGAGAGAGACTTAGGGAGGTAAGGAGCTGATGAGAACTCAAGCTGGGGTTGGTGAATTAATTATCCTTCACTCAAATCCAAACCCAAGTCCTCTGTAGTTGTCGTGGGCAGCAGCTTTCTTCTTTATGTTCAGCTTTATGCTCCTTTAGAATTTCCAGAACCGTTCGGTGTTACTTCTTGGCTCAGCAAAGCTTGCCAACTCCTCATTGCTTAGATGATACGTGCTTTCTCTATTTTTCCCATTTGTGGAGATAATGATCTATGGGGTGACTCAGAACTTTCTGCTCCTGCTATTATTGTCTTCCCCACAAAGCAAAAAGTAGTGCTTTATGAATTTTCTTGTTTCCACTCTGAAGAAATGTTTTCCTTTTTCCCACAAAATAACATGCAGTTACCTTAACAGCAAGATGGCTACCTGTTTCTTTTCTGCTTCTGGTTCAGGCTGGATTTGAAGAGCTGCATTTGATACTGGGGGAATGCTGCTAGTGCCTGTTGTAGGACAATGGGGCAGCCTTAATTCTGTCATTCGACATCCACTTGACGACTTTGTTTTGGATCTGAGCAAAGCAAGATGCAGGCGTCCCAGGATTCCGTCTGCCCACCGAGCTATCCTCTGTAGCTTACTTGTGAGCTAACCGTCACACCGGTTGTTACTGGTCATGTTCAGGAATGTTTCCATACACAGAGATTGTCTGTTTGCTTTATTTTCAGTATTTACTGTAGTGTAAGGCACATCTGGTAGACTTGCCCAGTTTAAGGAATTCCCAGTTCAACTTGAAACATTTTTTTTTTTTTTGGTCAAAAGTATACTCACTCGCCAAACCAATGATGCCAGGTGTGCATTAGAAGAAGCTGAGGTAGATTCTGCAACTCTGAAAACACTGGAAGGAGATGAATTGAGAACTGGCGGGCACTCTGCAGCCCGAGGAATGCAGATGAAGGACACAGAGATGGTGACTTCTAGCTCCTGTGAGATTCGCATAAAGGCTTTCCCTGGTTTTGTTAATTTGATGTACCTGCTTTCCACCAATGGCTAACGGGAAAGGGTGCTGTTTAACTGTCGGTTTCAGGAGCACACGCCACTGAGCGTCAGACCTAACCTTTAATTAGTTGAGCGATGTATCTTTATGTGTAACTCTATCTTTATGTGTAACTCCTCTGTCTTCCTCATTTCCTTTTCTGTCCTGGGTTCCTTATTCCTGTTAGTGATGAGCTGGACTGTCTGTCTCCCCTCCTTTGTCTCCTTCTGCTCCATAAAACTGTCTCTGGTCAGATCAGGAACCTCAAAAGAGAGTTAGATTGTTGAAACTATCCCAGGCTGGCCTTGAACTCACTATGTAGTTGACGAAGGCCTTGACCTTCACCTTTTAAGTGCGACGTGACAGGTATGTGCCAACATGTTCTGTTCATAGCATGCTGAAGATCACATACTGTTAAGAGAAGCTTTCCTTGAGAGGAGCCTTCCCGCCAGTCGCCTGGGCTCTGCCGCGCCAGCCTGGTTCTAGAGCCGCATCAGTCCCAAATAAACACACAGGAGGCTATATTCATCATGAAGCTGTTGGCCTTGCTTGTCTCTTACTGGCTAGCTCTGCCTTAAGTAATTACCCCATAATTGTTGATCTAAATATGTTTCTTACCGGAGAATAGTTCCCGGCATCCTAACCCCATGGCGTCACATGTTGACTCTCCTGTGTTTCTCCTACCCAGAATCCTCCTGGATTCCTAGCCCCACCTATCTAGATTCCTATTGGCCAGACAGTGCTTTATTAGCATAAGACTTCCCCAACATCTCCTCTTTTCTGTTTAAACAAAAAGAAAGGTCTTAACTTTAACACAGTCAAATTGTATATAACAGAACAGTTATCAAGTAAGAACATAGTTACAATATTTTAGCAAGATTTAAAGAAAATATCATCCATCCCATCCTTGTGAGTCCAAAGTCCTATATGTAGCTTATCTTTTATCATAACTAAGGAAAACTATAATTATAACTATCTGTCTTCAACTCCATCAAAGACCACAGAAGGATAATATATAAACACTAGGATTGACAGAGACATCTTACTGCCTGGACAGTCACCCGAAGGCTTCTAACATGAGAAGCAAGCTCTATATCCCTGGGTCCTGGAATTTAAGAAAGTCGCACAGCCCCTTAGCAGAGAAGAACTCTCCCGGCATGCCACTGTCCATTGCTCTCGCCCTGTAGACATACTAATGGAGGAGAGAATCACTCACAGTGAATAGTGTCCATAAAGTCAGAAGCCTAGTCCACGGAGAGCAGTGCTTTCTAAAACTCTTTCACTCCTGGACCCCTTCTGCCCGAGAAATTTTCTACAACCCCAAATATATTGGACTACAAAATAGATACGTAAATGAAACATGTACTGACAATAAACTGAATTATACTCTGAAACAGTTTTCTAATATGTATATATCATTTATTGAAGATGAAACTGAAAATGTATTTTAATGAAATGGATGGGCTTGTTAATTTCACGAAAAGAATTAAATCTTGCCTGAACATGTAATGTAAAAGAACGTATTCAGTGTTTTCCAGAGGTGGTCTGATTTTCTAATTGTCAATGCCGAGAAACCCTTTTGAGCAAGTGAATACATAGTACAAAATGACAAAACGTTTTTAGAGAGGCCACTTCTAAAGTATTTTGGGATTCTGTCCTAACCCCAGCCAGAATTAATGACTTTTTACAAAGCCCGTCAGCAACTCAAGGCTGCAGTTTTAAAAATGAATCGTTGTAACATGGCCCAGGCTAGCGATAACCTCGCTTGATTGTTAACACGCTGAAGAATGGCAGTAGGAAGATACTCTTTGTTTCCATAATTAAACCGCTATACTCCCATAACAGCGGGCAGCTTTGTGTGCGGTGAATGCTGCAGTGTGTGTATAACAGTGCGACCTTAGGAGTTCCAGGCTGAGCCTCTTGGTGTTGCAGAACCCCACAGCATGCACTGTGAGAATGTGGTACATGCCATGTGAGGGACACAGGCTGTGTAGATTCTGTGTAGCAGGAAGGGCGCTTCCTGCAAGACAAGGTTGCTGTGGCCAGAAACTCCTTAAATACGTTAATGTTTTTAGTTTTCATTTTATTCTTGATTGTTGTATGTGCAGAAATCTTTTCTGGTCCCAGATGTTTTGCCACCCCAATATTCAGCTACCCAACCCCACGTGGAGTTGTGACAGTATTGAAGGAGCCGTGACTGAGGGGGCATTAATCTTACTTATGTGTATGAGCTTAACTCAATTTGTTTACTGTATAGGATGCATTTGAAGTCAGATATTGACTGAAGTCAGTAATTTCAAAATATTTATAGATGCCTGATGACTATTTTCTTTAAGAATTACCGTGATTAACTGTGCATTATTTCAGGCAAATCCCTGTATATGAGCCCCATACATGATTTGCCAAGGGTTGGAGTTTTATTTTGTTTTCCGTAAGTAATAAAATCCCAACTGGAATTCAGAAATGGGACTTCACTAGCTCAGGTAAATCAGACAGAATAGACTTGAGGCACTTAAAACGGGTCCCCTGAAACCTCAGGCCATGTTCTGGGGTAGGTGGACTGAATTGGGCAGGGCAGCCGCCAGCGCTGCGGGCTTATGCCTTGCCGGTGTGGTAATGCTAATATAAAGTTCTTCCTGGGACCCATCCTGGTCAGCTGCCACTTTCGACTGAGTATGGCGGCTGCGTGTGCTAACCCTGTGCCCATTCTGGAGTGGCGGCAAAGTCGCGATCGCCTTTAGCAGCAGCATGCTCTTGCTGCTGCTGGCCAGTACTCTGGAGTTGGTCATTTCGTGTCGCTGGTGAACCAGTGCATACCCAGTCTGTATTTCTGGAGCAAGAAGAGCCGCGTGTACGCTAGTGTGGGGCTAGCAGCAAGATGGCGAACGCTGATTGGATGCGCAAGCTCTACCCACCATTGTACTTCATGGAGCTTCGAGATTAGATGGGGGAGGGGAGATCTCCGTTTCTATTTCTGGCTCTAGTTCAAATAAGAATTTGTTATGTCCCTTAGGCAGCTGTGCCAGACAGTGCTCTCAGCTCTAGAACTATTTGGTATCCAAACAATGCAGAGTGTGCGAGGTCAGGGAGACCTGACAGGAAAAAACTCCTCTTAGAACTTCCTGCTTTGGGTCATGGTATAATCACAGCAAATAATACAGATTTCCCTTTTCTTATAACCACAATAGAAAGGCAGAGGTCGTGTTGACAAGGCTGGTTGTTTGGGAGACGTTTGTAAACTGCAAACTTTGGAAATCCCAGAACTGCTGGATGCGCTCCCATCCGTCAGCTGAAGGCCGATGGCCTGTGCAGCAGTTAAACTGAGGATGCCAACAGGAAGTTAAGAATTACAATGGATAGGATGCAACCCAGTTCAGGGAGTGTTTGGAGGGATGATTACATCCTAGGACTCACGGCAGGAAAGCTGAGTGTTGTGCTGGGCTCTGCTTGTCGTCTGCCCTGCTGCTGGAGGTCAGGACCCTAGAGACAGCAGGAAAGTAGCTCACTGGGTGGAATAGTTAAAGGGTTCGGTGCTTCACTGTGAAATGATAACAACTGATATTTTGGATTGCGTTCACTCTGCCAAACTGGAGTGCGTAGCCACAACAAATACCGAGAGCCTCTTCTCATGTCTGCTCTTTTGAACAAGTATTTATTACTTGTGTGTGTGTGTGTGCGCGCGCGCGCGTGCGTGTGTGCGCGCGTGCATGCGCCTTCATGAGTTTATACACCATATGTGTACAGGAGCCCTTACAAAGCAGAAGAGGGTGTCAGAGCTCCTGGAACTGGAATTTCAGGCAATTGCGAGCTGCCGTGTGGGTGCTGGGAACCAAGCCCGGATCTCCTGCTCGTGCCGGATAACTGACCCATCTCCCTTTGGATGGTGTTTACTCCCATCCAGGGTGACCTCCCTCCGAAGGTCATCTGAGAGTTACCGTTGACTCGCTCAGGGTCTGTACAGTGTGGCTGCATGCTTCCTGTGGACATGCAGTCATGAAGTCACTGAAAAAATGGTGTTTTTGTGAGCTTACTGAATATTTTAGAAAGTCATAAATGTTGGCTAACACAAGAAGTCATACAATGGAAGTTATTTCCCAGTGCTTATGTTCAAACGTTGAGACCTGCCTTGCTCTTTGGTTTTGTAAGTATAGGGGATATAGGCAGTCTGACAACATTCCTCATTGATTTACATAAATAGATTACCAACCAAATACCAGAGATCTTAGTTTATTTTAATTGGGTTCTATGAAAATTATTTACCATACGGACATATCTGTTGTGTTTTGTCTACCAAAATGATTATCGTTTGATTTGGAGTAATTTTAGGGGGATCCATAGATAAAAAGACATCGTGTGTATTTTGTTCTAGAATTTCCAAAATTAATATTCACAACTGTTGGCTAAAAATGTGTTTTCATCCATTCCGATTAATGCAACTGTTAACTTTTACTAAAAGTTAACAAGTTAACAGTTATTAAAATGTTTATTCGACAATTAAGGCAGGTTTATGTTACAGTGAAGAGCAGGGTTTCTCCAAACAGTGTCTTTAGAAGTGTGTCACCTGTAGCGGTGGTTCCCAACCTTCCTAATGCTCTGGCCATTTAATGCAGCTGTGTGTTAAATAGATGTGCAACCCCTGTGAAAGGGTCATTCGACCCCAGGGGTTGTGATCCACAGGTTGAGATCACTGATATATAAGCTGCTGATGGCTAGCACTAGAGTCTGCAAGTGAGTAGCCTATTGCTTGTCTCCTTGATGTGAGTTGTGAGTTTCTAAGGGGACTGTGGTATCCTCTACTGACAGATGAATACACCGAATGTTTAAAAGTATGGTATTCTTGAACCGGGACAAACAACGTCTACATAACTCCTAACTTTTTATAGCTCACAATATATAGTTAAATGCATAAAAATCCACACAGAAGGCTTAGCCGTCAGAACATTTGTTGCTCTTGCAAAGGATGTTAGTTCAGTTTCTAGCACCCACAGGCTGGCTCACAACCACTTGTAACCCCTATTCTAGGGACTCTGAAGCTCTCTACCTCCAAATGCATCAAGTACACACATGAAACACATATACATGCTTGCAAAATATTTATATACATGAACTAAAAATAATATTCTTCTGTATGCATTGCCACACATCTGTTTAAATATACTCCACTTTGAAGTTTTTCCCTCGCGTTTATCATTTAAGACAATTAGTAGAGGCTTTGTTAAGGTCACCTCGATCTATCTTATTCAGCATCCTGAGTGTGGAGCCACAGTACATTAGGTGACGTTAGCAGGTATTAATATTTTGAAGAACGAGGCATTATTTAATGAAGAGCAGCTTGGGTGGTTAGATGCTATTCATGAATTGTGTTATACAAGAGTCTTGGAAACGGTTTCAGGGTGATTAAGCAACATTGCATACAGCCAGGGTTTTAGGTAATTTCTAAGACAACGGTTTAGGGAGCAGGTGACCTTTTGGCTCAACTGTGTTATGTCCCCATCACAATTTTTCCTTCTTTTGAAAATTAATAACAACAAACACAGACATAGACACACATGGGGGAGAGTCACGGGGGGGGCAGGAAATCCAGGGAGGATACCCCTTTAATAAGAACTGGGATTGTTCATTAGCAAGTGATGAGCTACGCGCTTTTCATTAAGGAATGTCTTCGTTATAATGGGGACTGTTTGGAAAGTGACACTTGAGAGGCCCACTTGGAATGGGTATGTAATGGCCTAGCTCCAGCATTTGTATTTGATTTCATTACATCCCACTTTGGGTTCATTGTAGCTTTATTGCCAAGACAGAGACATCAGCTTGCTGATTTTGTAAGTCTTTCTTTCCTTCGTGAAGAAGTGGTTGAAAGATGTGCTTAGTAATAGTAATAAGGTGGCTCAAACCAGCTTATGGACAGATGGTCAAACCATGGAGTTCAGAGAGCCGTTTTGATGGACTCACCAAAGCCTTTCATAGTGCAGATTTTATACAGTTTATTATAGATTAAGATAACAGTGTTCTGGAGATATTAAAATTTAGTGTAGCTTCAGAAAGAAGTACCAAACTTGAAGCCCATGCACGCCAGAAATACAGTAGTTTGGCCCAGTAAACCAATCAGGCCTTGAAAATTTACTCGAAGTAGCCTCCGAATTGAACCAAGGCAGTGAACCCATGGTTTATCAGCAAGGGGCCTGTGTGTACACACAGTTTCTTGAACAAGTTTTTTAGCTTTGAAATGAAAACATAATATGAATGACATTTTGTTTCCTCTTACTTACATTACATTCATCTCAAGAAGTTTCCATCAGTGTATTTATGGGTGGCTTGTTTAATTCCTCAGACAGCTTGGTGAGACTTGCATGTGAGACAGTGCTCAACCAAAGGCTCTCTGTCCTTGGCTTGAAGGTTCTCTGGATCGCGGAAGGTTCTTTCTGTACTGTTTGTTCACCTGTGCTTCTTACTAGTTTTCCAGTGTATTCCCCCTTTCCATTCAGTGTGTGCTTGACAAGTCATTTAACAGAGCCATCTTACATTCTTAGTCGCCTTTTTTATGATTTCTATAAACATTTGGAATCCATACAGTTTTGGAGTGCATATAGCTCTGTAGTTCCTATTCTATCCTATTGGGATACAGTGGTTTCCCAATATATCAAAACATTGCATAGTATCCTGCGAATACATGCAGTTTTTTTTTCTGTCAGTTGGGTTAAAGTAATAATAAAGCCTTAATTTTTTATGGCATGATTCTACATGAGAGTTGGAATGCTAAAACTAATTAAGAATTTATGCCATTCCTAGGACAGTAATTTTGCAGACTTCTGTGTTTGAAATGTTTCCCCATAGTCCATCATGGTTGTTTTCACAGCCACGGTTGTCCTGGGAAATTTTTTTTTTTGCAGAGTCCGCCGTCTCCAGCAAATGCTTAACTGGCCTCTAATTTTCCCAGCCTGTGAGCTAAGAATTGTTAGAATTATTTTGCCTGGTGGCGAGTTTTTAAAGCTGTTTCCATCAACAAGGTCTACATACAGACTTAATTAGTTAGGACACTCTGGACATATATTTTTGATCTCCAGCTATGTTGCTTTGTGACTAATACAGTCCGTGTTTCACGGCTCCACTGCTGGACTTTGAGATAGGTAATGGCAAGAGCAAATCCCATTAGATATGATCCCATTAGATGTGATCCCATTAGGTATGATCACAAGGCATGCCCTCAGCTGTGTGTGGGATTGAGGCATGCATGGAAGATGCATGGCTTACTGCTTGGCTCGTTTACAGCTACTCATTCTGGTTGTTTCTCCCCCCCTCCTAGGTTATTTGATGTGTGCACAGTGTCACAGACAGACAGAGAGACCAAGCTTACACTAGTGTTTGAGCACGTTGATCAAGACTTGACCACTTACTTGGATAAAGTTCCGGAGCCTGGAGTCCCCACAGAAACCATAAAGGTACCAAGAATCACCCTTCTGTCTGGTGAGACTAGCCACTGTCACAGATTACTCAACACTAGTATTCTTTCTTTCGAAAATTGCCAGAATCGGTGTTTTTGAAACTTAATAACAGTTCAGAATGTCAACTAAGTAAAATGTTCAAAGATTGGGAAATCATGTAGTCCATCCAATAAGTGGGATCTTCAGAGTGGGCTTGCAGTCCAGTTTAATTTTAGGGTGAATTAAAAAAATAAACTAGCTTTAATGCGCATTAAAAATTTTAAAACTACTTATTTGTATATTATCTGGCCCCAATCTTATAAAGTTAGGTGTAACAGATATAACTCAGTATCCTGGTGGTTCTTATTCTTTATGAGATATAATTTTAAATGTCACTCAGTGACACATTATAATTATATGCTGTTTCTGAAGTATATTCACTTGGCTCTTTCTGTTTGTTTTGTTTTCTCCAATTCATAGATTTGTTTGTTTGTTTTTTTAGTCTAAATGGCAAGTAGTAATCTTGGGACTCAAAGGCAGTTAAGACATGCTTTTGGAAGCATATTGACTACAAACAAATTCTTTCTTCCTTTAGTCTAAAGGGAAAGCTACCCAAAGCATTTTAATGCTCTAGCCTGTTACTCTGCTTAACTTCATTTTCCAGTTCATCTGCTAAGAAACGTCTTTTGAATGATGTTCTCAGATACTGGTACTTTTAGACTGCAGCATAATAAATGGTTATCCATTTGGGTTTAGGCCAGGAAGAGTTCTGTTTTCTCCCATCTTGCTTCCATTAAAGAATGCGATGCATAGTGGTGGCTCCAGTTCCTTGTGCGTAGTTTGGAGGCCCTGAAAGCCCTCCAAATGTAGGATTCCTGATCGCCTGTTCTGCACCCTCTTCCTCTGGCATTATACTCCATTCCCATGACTCCGTTTCTCTCCTCTATGTGCTTAATCCAAAAACTCCACATTGATTGTGCCTGCAGAGCAGGGTTCGGTCCCTTCTGCTCACTCTGCTCCCTGACCACATTGAACAGATAACAGTTTGTGATGTGGTGTGACTTCCCAGCTCAGTGGCCGTCCTCTTCATGGACTTTCCTTTAGTCCTGTCTAGGTCTACCCAGATGTGTTTGATCTGCTCTTGCAGGGTCTACCCAGATGCGTTTGACCTGCTCTTGCAGGGTCTACCCAGATGTGTTTGATCTGCTCTTGCAGGGTCTACCCAGGTGTGTTTGATCCGCTCTTGCAGGGTCTACCCAGATGTGTTTGATCCGCTCTCACAGTGGGTATCCAGATGTGTTTGACCCGCTCTCGCAGGGTCTGTCCAGATGTGTTTGACCCGCTCTTGCAGGGTCTATCCAGATGTGTTTGATCTGCTCTTGCAGGGTCTGTCCAGATGTGTTTGACCCGCTCTTGCAGGGTCTGTCCAGATGTGTTTGACCCGCTCTTGCAGGGTCTGTCCAGATGTGTTTGGCCCGCTCTTGCAGGGTCTGTCCAGATGTGTTTGATCCGCTCTTGCAGGGTCTATCCAGATGTGTTTGATCCGCTCTCACAGTGGCTATCGTCTCATTTGCCTTAGAGTAGTGGCTGCACACTCCACTTCTTTGTTGTGTTTTCTACCCTTGTGATTATTTATGTATGTATCTTACTATCTATTTATGTCCTGACTGCCATACTCAGTTAGTTCACATAGGCATACAATAAGACACGTTGCCAGGCTCCCTTCAGACATAATTATTTTAACCAACACATTAGACATTGGTCATTGGCTTTTTCTGATGCAAGTCTTCTACCAGTCATTCCATGAAACCTTTGAAAATATCAAAGTAGCCATATATTTATAGTCCACATTATCTGCTCCATAGAATTTTTTGCGCTTCAGATTTTCTCCTAAGGTATCAGAAGATGATGTGTGGAAGATTTGCATAATTAAAATGTTCGATAAGCCAGAGCGGTGCACTAGAGACAAGGTGTGATCAGATAGGAGTAGAAATGAAATGGGCCTGGGAGATTCTTGGAGATGTGTGTGAAAGGCCAAACGTAATAGGAAGAGAAGCAGGCATGATTGTGGTCACCAGAGGAGTTGGGGAGGGCCAGGGTTAGTGTGAGCATGCTTGAGTGTGAGCGTGTGTGTGTGTGTGTGTGTGTGTGTGTGTGTGTGTGTGTGTGTCAATGTCAGAAGTTGGTTATCAGAGGCTGAGATTCTCCTGAAGGCTGAACAGTTTTTACAGCATTCAGAATTAGTGCCTCTCTAGGTTTGCTGGTAAGTAAGGTTGGGTGCTGGACCCATAGGTTAGAATTATTGGCATATGGTTAATATTAGTGTTTTCAAAATGGCATATAACCATGATCAAATGAGATTAATTTCTACTGAAAGACAAAGGTCTTTGGTTAAATTTAAAGAGTAACTAAAACTTACTTGTTTTCATTCCTGATTTTTAGTATGTTTCCAACGCAGAGTGTTGCAGTGATCTAATGAGGCTGTTATGATGCGAGTATAAAACATACCTTACAGGCTCGTGTGTTTGAACATTCCTTCCCTAGCTGGCTGGAACACCTGGAGGATGGGCCAGCTAGAGGAAGTGGGTCTTGGGACTGCCAGCCTTCTGGATTGTAGCTGAGCCCCACACTTCCTGCTCAGACTGCCTCCTTCCTGGCCAGGGACGTGTGAACAAGCTGACAGTGACACTCTTGACCATGAAGCTGCTTGTCTCCACACCTCTCGCCTTCCTTACAATGACCTCCCATCGTACCCTCTTAGTTGTGAGACAAAATAAGTCATTCATCCCCCGTATTTGTCCTTCAAGGTGTTACATCACAGTGTGGAGAAAAGTGATCCATATAAAAATTATTTTTAAAATTATGACTAATTACTTAGGAGCTCATACAATCATCAAATGGGTAGTTGTTGGGTTAAAGGTATAACTGTTACAAATATTCTTACTAGGCAGTTGTGTCTTCATTTTGGTGAGAGAGAGAGAGAGAGAGAGAGAGAGAGAGAGAGAGAGAGAGAGAGAGAGAGAGAGAGAGAGAGGAGCTTGCATGTGGCAAACATTGGCAAATACGAGCAAAGTGAACCTAAGTCACGGGCTCTTTGCACATGGTCCCGCAGTGTTCTCTAGAGTAGTCACAGCAGCTAGAAGGTTAGAGATACTGCATTGACATTCTCTTACATGTTGTCAGAGTAATTGTAACCAGGAAAATAATTTAACATGGAATAGATACATGGCTGCTATCGTGATTTTTTTTTAATGTAAGAAGATTTAGGCCAAGGACTTTGTCCTTTCCTGTCTGTCTTCTGAGGTGTTCTCATGGCACTGCTAGTTTGACACCTAATAGTCAAGACATTCCAGTGCTTATTGGGGTACTAACTGTAATGGGAAGGCAGGGCTTGGATAAAACTAGAATATTTCATCATGTCTGGACAGGGATAAAAATCTTTGTTTATTATTTAATCAACATCTTTGTTAGAAAACAGCAGATGGAGGGCTTATAAATACCTCTCAGAGAACAGGTTTCCAGATATTTGAATAACATTTGTTTTGAAAAAATTAAACTTCATGAAGCTTTACGAAGTTGTCCAGGTTGATATTTGGGTCAGTTTGTGGAGGATGTCCTTCCATTACTGCATGGTGCTCCCTTCTGTCTTGACTAAAGGAAGTCCCAGTCACCTCTGAAAAACTAGTAGTAGTAGTAGTAGTAGTAGTAGTAGTAGTAGTAATAGTAGTAGTAGTAACAACAACAATAGGAAGAGATTGTTCTTTCCAACATTTTCAAAGTAAACATTTCTAGGTATGATGTTCTAAGACTAAAAAAAATGATGTGTAAAGCTCACCTTTAAGGTGCTGTTATGATTTTCTTTAGGTCCACCTGTTCCTGTCTGATGATGATATTTGCATAGAAAGCTTGTTGA
>NW_024429228.1:0-43677 GCF_017639785.1 Mesocricetus auratus | reverse complement strand
CAATGTGTTCACACTAATTTTCACTTTAATATCAGATGCTATAAATTAATTTGGAATGTACATATACATCAGATTGAAAAAAATCTTTTATAGACCCAGAAACACATTCAGCAACATAAAAAGTAATGTGATGCCACCAGATCCTAGGGGTCCTTCACCAGCAAGACCTGAACATCCCAATGCAGATGAAGCAGAAAAAAATGACATTAAAAGCACTTAAAGAGGAAATGAGAAAATCCCTTAAAGAAATGTAAGAGACAACAAAAAAATTTGAAGAATTGGAGGAAAAGACAAACCAAAAAATGCAAAAAAATAATCAACAAATCTCTTAAGGAATGCCAACAAAAAAAAAACAATCGAACAGGTGGAGGAATTGACAAGCTGTCAAGTTCAACATGGACAACTGGAATAGAAAAAGCAATAAAGAAAACACAAACTGAGGGAATGCTGGAAATAGAAAATCTGAGTAAATGATCAGGAACAATAGATGCAAGCATAAACAACAGACTATGAGAGATGGAAGAGAGATCTCAGGTGCTGAAGATACACTAAAAGAAATAGATTCATCAAACAAAGAAAATGTTAAGTCCAACAAAACCTTAATACAAAATATTCAGGAAGTATGGGACACCATGAAAAGACCAAACTTAAGAATAATAGATACAGAAGAAGGCAAAAAGCCCAGGTCAAAGGTGCAGAAAATATATTCAACAAAATCATACAAGAAAACTTCACAACCTAAAGAAGGACATGCCAATGACAGCCTACAACCTCCATCCAGTGACAGACAGAAGCAGAGGCAGACACCCACAGCTGAACAATGCCACTCATGGAACTCAGTGGCAGAGAGGGAGGAATGATGAGCAAAGGGGTCAAGGCTGGGCTGGAGAAACAGCTGACCTGAACAAGGGGGAGATCTTGGATTCCACACTGAGAGGCCAGCATGGGACTGAATGTGGGTGTCAGTGAGGAGACCTAGGGAATCTATGGGGCATTGGTTAGTAGATCCGTATTTATCCCTGGCACACAAACAGACATTGGGTGCCCATCCCACAATGAGAGATGCTCTCTCAATCTGAACACTTGGGGGAGGTCCTGGGCCCTCCCCGGAACAAAATGACAGACTCTAGAGATCTCCCATGGAGGGCCTTACCCTCCCTGGGGAATGGAGTAGGGATTGGGTAGGGGGCTGGGGGGGAGTGGGCATGGAGGGGAGGGAGAGGGAACTGGGACTGGCATAGGAAGCAAGCTTGTTTCTAATTTAAATATATAATTAAAAAGTGTTTTAAAAAAGAAGCTTACAGAACACCAAAATAGACTAAACCAAAACAAAAAGTTGCTTTGTCACATAATAATCAAAACACCAAACATACAGAGTAGAGAAATAATATTAAGAGCTGCAAATGAAAAAGGCCAAGTAACATATAAAAGCAATCCTATCAAAATTACACCTGACTTCTCCATGGAAACTCTGAAAGCCAAAACATCATGGATAGATGATCTACAAACACTGAGAAATGATGGATGACAGCCCAGACTACTATACCCAGAAAAGTTTTCAATCACTATAGGTGGAGAAAATAAGATATGTCATGACAAAACCAGATTTAAACAAAACATATCCACAAATCCAGACCTACAGAAAGTATTGGAATGAAACTCCAACTCAAGGTAGTTAGCTACACCCACAAAAACAAAGGCAATAGAGAATCAATGGTCATTAATATCCCTTAATATCAATGGTCTTAACTAGCCTATGAAAAAACACAGGCAAACAGAATGTACACAAAAACAGAATCCGGACTTCTGTTGCAAACAAGAAACATGTCTCAACTTCAAAGACAGATGTTACCTCAGAGTAAAGGGTTGGGAAAAAATTTCCAATTAAGTGAGCCTAAGACACAAGCTGGTGTATATATCCTAATATCTAACAAATTAGTCTTCAGACAAAAATTAATCAAAGGAGATGAAGAAGGTCATTTCATATTCATCACAGGAAAAATCCATCAGGAAGAAGTCTCGGTTCTGAACAAATATGCCCCAAATACAAATGCACCCACATTTGTAAAAGGAACATTACTAAAATTCAAATCACACATAAAACCCCACACACTTACAGTGGGAGACTTTTACACCTCACTCTCACCACTAGACAGGACTACCAGATAGAACCTTAACAAAGAAACAAAGGAACTAACAGAAGTTATGACCCAGTTGGATTTTAACAGACATCTATAGAACATTCCATCCAAACACAAAAGAATATACCTTCTCTACACCACATGGAACCTTCTCAAAAATCAACTACAAAACCAGCAGAGACAGCTGATCTGAACAGGGGAGAGCTCTTGGACCCCAGACTGACAGTGGGGAGGCCAGCATGGGACTGATCTGGACCCCCCAAATGTGAGTGTCAGCGAGAAGGCCTGGGCAACCTATGGGGCCCTGAGCTGTGGATCAGTGTCTATCCCTGGTATACAAACAGTCTTCGTGTGCCTATAGCACAAAGAGGGATGCTCTCTCAGCCTGGACTCTTAGGGGAGTGCCTGGACCCTACCCAGAGTAAAATGACAGACTCTAGATATCCCCTATGTGGAAGGATTTGGCAATAGGGTGGGAGGGTGGGGGGAAGGGGAGTGCGGGAGGAGGGGAGGGAGAGGGAACTGGGATTGACATGTAAAACAAGCTATTTAAAATTAAAATAAAAAATGATAAGAAAACAGGAAAAAAATCAACTACATACTTAGCAGCAAAGCAAACCTCAACAGACCAAAGGAATCAAACTGAAAACTGTGATATTTATTCACACACTTATGAACACTCAATTTTTGACAATGAAGCTAAATTTATACAATGGAAAAAAGAAAGTATCTTCAAAAAATGGTGCTGGAATAACTGGATGCTGACATGTAGAATGTTGCAGATAGATCCCAATCCATTGCCATGCATAAAACTTATGTCCAAATGGAGCAAAAGCCTCAACATAAATCCAGCCACCCTGAACCTCTTAGAATAGAATGTGGGAGGTACCCTTGAACAAATAGGTACAGGAGACCATTTCCTGAACATAACATCAGTAACACAACAATGAGATCAACAGTAAATGGGACCTCCTGACACTGAGAAGCTTCTGTAAGGTAAAGGACACAGTAAACAAGACAAAAAGGCAGCCCACAGAATGGGAAAAATATTTACTAACTCCACATCTGACAGAGGACTGATCTCCAAAATTTAAAAAGAACTCAAGAAGCTAGTCTCCAAAATACCGAAGGATCCAGTTAAAAATTGGGGTACAGAACTAAATAGAGAATTCTCAATAGAGGAATCTAAAGTGGCTGATAGACACTTAAGAAATTGCTCAACATCTTAAGTCATCAGGAAAATGCAAGTCAAAGCAATTCTGAGATACACCTGTCAGAATGGCTAAAATCATAAACACCAACAACAGTTTATGCTGGAGAGGATGTGGAGAAAAGGGAACACTCGTTCATTGCTGGTAGGAGTGCAAATGTGTACAGTCACTTTGGGAATCAATATGGCGGTTTCTCAGGAAAATAGGAATCAGTCTACCTCAGGATCCAGCAATGCCACTCTTAGGCATATACCAAAAGGATGCACTTTCATACAACAATGACATCTGTTCAACTATGTTCATAGCAGCATTATTTGTAATTATTGTACCCTGGAAGCAACCTAGATGCCCCTCAACTGAAGAGTGGATGGAGAAAATGTGGTACATTTATACAATGGAGTATTACTCAGAAGATAAAAACAATGAAATCTTGAAATTCGTGGACAAGTGGATGCAAATAGAAGAAACCATACTGAGTGAGGTAACCCAGCCTCAGAAAGACAAGCATGGCACGTACTCACTCATATATGGATATTAGACATAGAGCAAAGGATTGCCAGCCTACAATCGACACCTCCAGAGAATCTAGAAAATAAGGAGGACCCTAAGACAGATATACATGGTCCCCCTTAGAAGTGAAAAATGAGAAGAACTCCTGAGCAAATTGGGAGCATGCAGGAGAGGGGAGGGAGGTAGGAGAAAGAGAAGGGGAGAAAAGGGGGGAGGAGAACATGAGGGATCAGGAAGACTGAGTCAGGAGTAGAATAAAGGAGAGCAAGAAAAGAGATACACTAATAGAGGGAGCATTATAGGTTTAAAGACAAATCTGGCACTAGGAGTAAGTCCAGAGATCTACAAGGACGGCTCCACCTAAGAATCTAAGCAATAGTAGAAATGCTACCTTAAACGCCCTTCCCCTATAATAAGATTGATGACTACCTTAAATGCCATCCTAGAGTATTCATCCAGTAACTGATGGAAGCAGAAGCAGACATCCACAGCTAAGCACTGAGCTGAACTTCTGGAATCCAGTTGTAGAGTGGAAAGAAGTGATGAGCAAATAGGTAAAGATCATGCTGGAGAAACCCACAGAAACAGTTGGCCTGACCAAGGGCGAGCACATGGACCCCAGTTTTAAAACTGGTGAACCTGCACTGGAAATAATCAAGCCTTCTGAATGTGGGTGTCAGTTGGGAAGCCTGGGCAGTCTATGGGACCACTGACATTGGAACCAGTATTTATCCCTAGTGCACAAATGGACTTTGGGAGTCCATTCCCCATGGAGGGATACTCTGTCAGCCTATAGCCTCCTCCAAATGATATGACAGACTTTGATGATCCCCGATGGAAGGCCTCACCCTCCCTGGGGAATGGATGGGAGGTAGGATAGAGGGTTCTGTGGGGGCATGGGAGGATAGGGAGAGGGAACTGGCATTGATATGTTAAATAAGATTGTTTCTAAATTTAAAAAAAAGACTTTTCTTTGCTGGTTTCTTTTGGGCATTTTCACAGAAACCTTCTGCATCTCTCTTTCTCAACTGTTAGTTCACAGTCATAAATACTACTAGCTTCTTTGCCCTTTATAGTCAGCAGGATCACTGACAACAGACATCCACATGCTGTCTGCATACAGGTGGCAAGGATCTCCGCACGGATTCCAGTGCAACAAAACCATGGCCACTGACATGGTTTCAGACAGCTGCAGAATGCAGCACAGACCACAGACATGGCCTTCTCTCGTCTCACAAGTCATGGACATCAACACTGCCCCCAGCTGCCGCATGACCACGAGCCCAGACACAGCTCTCAGCAGCAGCAGCACAGACACATACATCAGTAAGGCCTCCTGAAGCAGCACCAACTGTGGTGGTATACTATTTATGAGTCTATGAAACCTGCATGGCATAACCAGAAACAAAACCAGCCATACTAGTTAGCTGTAGAAACTAGGCATTGGTGGCACACACCTTTATTTCCAGGACTCAGGAGAGAGGCAGAGATGAGTCTCTCTGAGTTCAAGGCCACCCTGGCCTATACAAGAGTGAATCAGTCTAAAGGAGAATTAGAACTCACACCTTTAATCTCATTCCTACAGAGGTATATAAAGGACAGGAGCCCAGTGTCTCTGGCTATACTATGAGATTTAATCTCCAGCCACGTTGAGGAGAAGCAGCAATCTAGGATTGCAGTATGAGGATTTGTGGAGCTAGCCGTATCACCCTTCAGCCTGGAGGTAGGGGGAAGAGCTAGCAGTCAGCTGCTTTGCTTCTCTGATCTTCAGCTTGAAGCTCAAACCCCAGAATCAGAGTCTGGGTTTTTATTTTTTCGTGTTACAGTTGACTATGGACATCCACCTATCATCCATTGACAGCAAGGTCCTCACACATCCACACGACCTCCAGCGGCAGCCCAGATCACAGACATCCACAGGAACCTCAGGGTTCAACACGGAGTTCAACAGAAAATAACCCACTCTTCATCTCGGCCATTCTGTGCTTGCTCAGAAGTAGGGTGATTGTGTGGCTAAGCAATGTGTTTGGGGACAGAGTCTGTGCAAGCTCCAGGCTGCTGAACAACACCCTGTCGGCCTTGCATGGCAGCACGTTCCCACTGCCATGGCGCCTCTAGTTTTATCTCTCCCCACCACACACTCCTGACGGGGCATGTCCTTCTGTATATGTGTTTCTCTTATTGGTTGATGAAAAACGGCCGCTGGACCAGGCAGAACAGAGACCTCCATCTTCACACTCCCTGCTCCATTTCTCCACCTTTCCTACCCCTCCGTCACATACTCGGTCATTGGAGTGGCATTGGAAACTGCATTGTGTCTGTCAGGCAGTATATTTTTTGTCCAAGCAGCACTACGTGCATATACTCTTTGCAAGGAGTCGTTGGTCTTGTTCAAGGTTTCTGGTTTCTGAAATACTATAAATGTTGGACCGTTGTTGAGAGTCATCTCAAATATTCTACTGTTGCCCAGCATCAGGGCGATGTTGTGGCTAGGCACAGTGTCTGGGAGTGGGTTCCATGCAAGCTCCAGGCTGCCACGTATCTCCCCACCCTCTCCATTTCAGAGCAGGGCAAGCACCTTATGCTTCAGTCACAGTGGCTCCATGCTGGGGGCCTGGCTGGCCCTAATCAGTACTGACCTTCTTCTGCAGGAGTCGCAGGCTGCTATACAACTCCCTGTCTTTGTGCCAGCAGCCCCTTGGCTCAAGAGGTATGACCTTTGTGCTTTCTGCCTGCCCTTGCAAAAGGTAACAGAGCTGTCATTCTCCCCTGGGTGCACAGCTCTGTTCCAACCTCTTTCTTTCCAACATTGTAAGTCCACTTTTTGAAAGCACCTTCCCAGACTTGCCCCCTCCCTTTAAGGTTGTTGTGGAGCTACTGCTGCTGCTGTGTCACCCTTGTGAGCCTCCATGGGCTCTTCAGACTGTATGGAGCTCTGAGGCAAACGCCAACATATACAACCATCTCTGTTCTTCTCAAATCGCTGGGCTAACTCTTAACTGAAGTCTAAATATTTATCTTTATGAGGGTTGATAGTCTAACTCTAACCCTTTATCAAAGACGCTTTGATTGTAGCAAAAGAAAGGAGGGCGTTACAGAAAGATACAACTGGTAAAGATATAGAAAACAATTGTATAAACTCATTTGCAACAGTCCCTACACCTGAGTTTCAGAGAACATTAAGTAAGATGTTGGGGGGAAATCTCACTGGACCCCACCTCTGGAAGAAGAGCTATAGACAATTGACAAGTGTTGAGAGAGGAAGAATTAGTCTTTCCGGGGGAGAAGAGTGCCTTAAATGATTATCCAATACCAGGGATCAGCCCCCCAAATATACATACAGGCAACACTAAAAGATAAATAGTTATGTTTGCATTTTAGTTCATGTGTGTGTGTGTGTTTGTGAGAATGTGTGTGTGTGTCTGTGTATGTGTGTGTGTGTGTCTTTGTGAAAAATAATAACTAAAGAAAAGACCATGAAAGTGTGATGTAGCCAAGTAGAGAGGGCATTGGAAAGAATGAGAAAGAAGGGAAAATGATGTAATTATATCTTAAGCAAATAATTTTTTTTGGTTTTTCGAGACAGGGTTTCTCTGTAGCTTTGGAGGCTGTCCTGGAACTCACTTTGTAGACCAGGCTGGCCTCGAACTCACAGAGATCCGCCTGCCTCTGCCTCCCGAGTGCTGGGATTAAAGGCGTGCGCCACCAACGCCCGGCTTAAGCAAATAAATTTAAATTCATAAGTAAATATCAAATATTGAGTTTAAGAAAATAAATACATTTTTAATTATTTGAAAGAGCAAATCTTTTTTCAATTATGTTATCAGTATGCCCCTGATTCATTTATCTTATTATCATCTGTGTTTGATTTTGGAAAATGACTAACTAATGGCATAAAAAAATCCATCACATATGGCTAACCAGTCCTTAAGAATTTCTGATCTGCAGCATGGGTTGAAACAAAGATACCATTCCGGGATGAGCCCCTAGGTAGCTTATCTGAATTTTCTTTACACAAATAAATCACTCAGTATCTGAAGCAGCTCTCTATATATGCAACAAGAGAGGAAAACAAACTTACATTGTAACCAACATCACCTAGTAAGTGAAGTGCCAAGCAATTACAATGGGTTACTTTCAAACAGTTTTAGATATATGGTTACTGTATACATAATTTTGTAGAAATTGTAGTATAGTTAAGAGTTTTTCAATTTAGGTATTCAGTTTCTCTATTCATTATATAAGGTAGCTGACATGCTATATTGAATAATTGAGTTATAGTATGTCTGTTTTTAGCTAAACAAGATATACAATGACACTAACATATGTATAATATCTGCATTTATATATGCATAGCTGTGTATAAGATTAAATCATTTCTAGATATTAATTTATAGCCTAATAGAGAAGAATTGTTTAGGAAACTATGAATAGACACATATACTTTCAAAACATTAACTGGTAGTTTGATAAAATTATTCAGACATGTACACATGGCAAGAAAAGACTAGTCTTAGCTCCACTTGAGTTGCAAGATCTGGATATTCTCTCCTGCCTGCTTTCCCTGTGTAACTTCCCTCATTTTGACTGCTCTACTGTTATCCTGACCATGCAGAATGGAGCAAAATTCAAAATTCTGTTTTTAGGACAAAGATGCTTTTTATAAAGTGATGAATATCTGCCTCTCATGAGGTCATACCCCTTTTTAGTATGCAGACAGTCTTCTAAACAAACCCCCAGTTCTGCACTCCCGGTTCCCCTTTCCTTGGGCACATTTGAAAACTCTTCAAGTCTATGATTGCTTCTATTGCACTGAGTCATACACAATCACAAAGGATCACAGTCCTGTGTGGGGAAGAAAGGGGCTGTTAGTAAAAGGGAAAATAAATCCGCCATCTGTGCAGTAGGGACTGGACAGCTGCGTGGAAAGGCATGCTTTCTGTAACAGCCGACGCGTCATTCAGCCTGGCTGAAACCACAGAGTTTTGGGCATAATAGTGTCAACAAAGAAAGTTTGAAAAAATAGGGTTAATGGACAAAGTTCTTCATAATACTCAGAGGAGGCTTGATTAAAGGCCTCCCGGCTTTTTCTCGAGGAAAGAAGAAATGTACAGAACAAGAAGTGTGCCTGTATTGAACTATCTTCTTCTTGAATAAAGAAAATTATTCCTAAAGTATTGTTGATCCTGAAAAAATACATGATGTCTTCTAATATTAGGATTTTCACATCTCAGCCAAAGTCTGTATATGAATCAAGAAACTGTGCTACACAGTCTTATATTGAATCTGAACATATATTTCCAACCTTTGTCTTTGTTCATGATTCCTCCTTTTACCAAACCAAAAGAAATAAATTTTAGTTCAGAGATAGAATAATAACATATTCCCTCTACAGCATATTTAATTTTAAGGATTTATGTCTCTCTACATATTAAGCTCTTGTTATATGTATATACACATATATCATATACATCCTATATTGAAGAGAACATTATATGTAATAGAATTATATTAAGCTTTGAACAGGTGACTAGAAGCATTCAGTAAGTGATTAAAGAACAAACAGAATGCAGAATAAACTCTAATGGGCTTTCTTTGGGGCACTAACCAGCTCCTAAATCAAGATACAGAGACTTAATATTAGCTATGAATGCTCAGCCTTAGCTTATGCTTGTACCACTAACTCTTATAACTTTCAGGGCTTTTTACATATCTTTCATTCTGTATGTTCTACTCTGTGTCTGGCTGGCTGGTTGTCTGGCCCTGGGAGTCCTCTCTCTCTCTCTCTCTCTCTCTCTCTCTCTCTCTCTCTCTCTCTCTCTCTCTCTCTCTCTCTCTCTCTCCTTAGATGATTACTTCTACTTATTCTCTTTGCCCAACAGTCTTGCCCATCTATCCTTCTACTGCCTAGCTAGCGACCATTCAGTTTTTTTATTAGATCAATCTGCTGCCTTAGGCAGGCATGTGAAAGAGCAGCACATCTTTACATAATTAAACAAATGCAGCATAAACAAATAAGACACCTTTATATATCTACTATTCCATGAGAGTAAACATCTTACCAAATGACCTCTCCACATTAGGTTGTGCTTTCAAATCTAGTGAACTTCCCTACTCCATGCAAAATATTGTGCAGTTATGCAAATGAGCATTTAATTCTTTCTTCAGACCACTTCACAATCTTAAACAGCTGAGCTTTCCTAATTTTCTCTTTCTTCCTTTTCTTTTCATTTTTTTTTATTTTGTTGAGACAAGGCCTCATGATGTACACCGGGCTAGTATTGAACTGGTCACAGAGATCTGCCTGCCTCAGCCTCTCAAGGGCTGATATTAAAGATGTGTGCCAAAATGTTACTTTCAGGTTATTTCCCTTTAGGTTTGGTTACAAATATTAAATATAACTATTTAAATGTGTAATGATCCTACAAAGAGCATCACAGACCAAATCTGTCCCCAGGGCTAAATAGAAGCCAAATTCAAATGTTACAGTGAAGTTCTCCATAGTAAAGATTTTATTTAAATAAAAATGCCATGTGAACAGTAATGATGACAAATTATTTCTGGCTCTGAGGTTGGGGTAATTTGGCTTGAGAGGAGTGGTAATAGTCTAAGATGTTTTAATGAAGAAATAAAAGGGTTAGTTTGCTAAGATTCAATATTAGGACTATTTTCTGTCTAGGGTGCTAGCATTTTATTTACTGCATTGCTAACACAACAAACAGGCAATTTTATCCTGGGTTTACAAATAAAGTTTCACAGTTTCAGATTTTTTCACAAACATATCTGCACACATACACCTACTAAAAAATAGTTCTGATTCACAAGTATGTTAACCACTCAAGATATCCTAGAAGAAGAAATAAGTCATTTTATTATAAATGGAAATGAAGGACTGGGGAAGAGAATCATCAAGACACACAGGTTGCCTAGCCAAACCATAGGACTAGATTATGAATCAGGACTGGAAGAAGGCTGAGGATCTGGATCTGTAAGACAGCCAAGCTGGAAGGGACATGCCTATGTGAGATAAGCATTTGCATTTCTTCCACTCAGAGCACTACAGCAAGTCCTGACTATGTGAAGAGACTTACTGATTAGCAAGGTGACTCTGACATCAGAAATAATGAAGGTGAAAGTGTGTCAAACTGATGGAACAGTCCAGGGTCATAGTGATTGATGGGGGATGTTCTTCCGTGTGCTGTGAATATATGTTTCTCTTATTGGCCAATGAATAAATGCTGATTGGCCAGTTGCAAGGCAAGAGGTATTGGCAGGGCTACCAGACTAGAAGAATTCTGAGAAGAGAAATAGAGAGTGAGTTGCAGGAGATACGCCATATAGTTACTGGAAAGGTAAGATTCCATGCATTCTCTGGTAAACCAAGACCACAGGGGGATAGATCGACTAATAGAAATGGGTTAATAATTAACAGAGAGCTAGCCAATAAGAAGCCTGAGTCACCAGCAAAACAGCTTATTTGGGACATGAAGGGCAGACAGAAACTCCTTCATCAAGTGATTCTGACATTGAAAAGAAATGAGAAATCGGTTGGCAAAATGATTGGTTACAGTCAAGATCCAATGGGTTCATGGATCACTGCAGAAGAGTGTGTGGAAAGACTGTAACAACCAGAGGTAGTGGATGTGTTTTTCAGATACAACAAGGCCACAGCACACTTAATCTCCTAGAAGCTCGGACTGTAGGCATTAAGACCTGCACAAGACTAAGCCAGCCAAAATCTTCACAGGGATGAGAGGAGGCTCAAGAAGTTCCACCACTAGGTGAGGAGCTAGGGGAAGAAGGGTCAGTTTTCTTCAGGAATGTGGCCCAGAAAAGCTGCATTCCAGCTGGACCCATGTTCCCGAAGAAGGGCTTACACAACACATATACTGACAGCACTGAGAAAGCTCACTGTGCTTACTTTGCTTTGTTTTGAAGAATATTTGAAATTTTGCGGGAGAATGAAGGAGGGAATTGTAGGGAAGTTAGCAGGGGACAGATATAATCAAAACACATTGCATGCATGTGGGAAACTTCAAACAATAAAAAACAATATACTTACAGGGCAAGAAAAGAGAAATAAAAGTGACAGAAAAGGTTTTTGGTGGATAAGAGTAGCAGAATTTTAAAGATATGATCAAGGACATACGTAGACTAGACAGTCTTGAAGAATGTGTGGCTTTTTGTCTGAAAAGTAGCATGCTGCATCTAGAATTTAAATTCAGTTGTGACAATTAGACTGAAGTCTCTAAGGTACACTTGTTCATATGTTCATTCATACATGTGTCCAATCCAGGCATGGACTTCTTCTTCCTCTGTGATTTCTACCTTATGTATTGAAGCAGGGTCTCTTGCTCTACCTGGACCTACTAGACGGGCTGGCCAGAGACAGTTATCTGTCTCTGCCTCCCCAGTACTATATTACAGACATATACTACCATGTCAAGATTTTACATGGGTCCTGGGCATCTTCATGTTTCTGTGTTTTCACACAGCAAGGCCTGTACCAGTTGAGCCGTATCCCTAACCCTGTTTGTTTTTGGAAACAGGAATATGTGCAAATGCTCAGAGATAATATCTGTGCATGCATCATTGGAGACAACATAGAAAAATGAATTAATCTCTCATCAACATTTACTACATCCCAATTCCAATGCAATAATTTCCCATATGAGACCCCAGCATCCATGCAAGCTAGGCATTAAAAAAGTAGCTTCAGGTTGCAGATGAGGTAACTGAAGCTTAGCTGGCTTAGGTCATGGGTAAACAATGGGTAAGCAGCAGAATGCTGAATTGAATTTTATCTTTCCAGTCCCAAAGCCTGTATTTTTCTATGCATTAATCTACTGTCACTCAACATATAGAACAGTGGGAATTAAAATGATGTCTTTTAATCAGACTGAGATTTGTTGAGAGGACACACTGATACCATTCCCTTACACTTCAGGGCCTAAAGGTCTATTTAAGAAAGGAAATTGAATCTGTCTATACTAAACAACCAGCTTAGAATACCAATTCACTAATTATTTCAGATGTATGAGAAGCTGGGTGGATACATGAAACCACGTTTAACAATAGTCTTAGAGGTAAAACAATGTTGTTGCTGTGCTTAGGAGATCAAGGAACATCACAGTCTCCTCATTCTAAATGCAAAAAAAAAGAGAAGCAAGATGCAAAATGAAGATAACCCTGCTCTTCATGGCACCTGTTGATGATGTGAAGGCTGGGAGGGTGGAAAGAAGTCAGCTTAATGCAATGTACAGTGACAAAGACACAAGTGCCCTGACAGATAATGCTTGTCCCTGCAACAGGGTGATGAGGTTCTTCCTTGACCTCTGCATTGTCCCTAAGAAAGTAACAGATCCACAGCACTCCCGTGGTCCTCTGTTCCTAACCAGTTCATCCCCTCCTCCTCAGTGCAAACCCTACAAACAACATCCAAGAAACTGTGTCTATGTGAAATTGTGAGAATTGACACAGCAAGTGAGTAAGATCAGAGTTCAGTGGCATTTAAAAGGACTTCATTTTCCACTCGAGACAAAATGACCTGACAAAATTCTGCATGCTATCCTGCAATAAGCAAATAATTTTCATTAAGCAGATATTTAATTAGGACGCCAAATTTTCCTCTATGAACATATGTTCTATGCCATGTCTAACATTTATCACTCAGGGTGTGATCTAATTTAGAACCTTTGTCTGACTACTCTAGTAAGAGTCAAGTTGGTGGTAGGGAGCCAGTAATACTCACCCAGCTGATAATATTCGAATTCCTAACTGAAAATACAAAAAAATTCCTCAGCATAGCAGGTGTTCCTTTTAATAATAACTGACTTCAAATGAATGCCAAAAAGTTTTACAGTTAGTTTTCATATCTTAAGACTGACTTTTCTTGAGAATTTCTCTAAAATCTGAATTTATCTGACATTTCGATGGTAAGGTACTATAGATAAGACAAACTCTACTTAACATCCTTTGTGAAATGAAAATACGTTTCATATTGCCATAGTATTTACCACAAAGTAGAAAAGTTATGAACCAAGATACAATGATTCCTTGGCATGAGCCACTGCAGTCATGGGCATAAGGTTTCTACTGTGCCTTTGCACAATGCTAGTGTTATGCAGTGTCCACCGTCTACACAGTCATGGGTCCTCTTATAAAGAAAAATACTACTATATATCAAATATTGAGAAATGAAATGTTTAACACAATTTCCACTTCAAAAATAATAATTACTACTATCCTAATCACTAAAAATAAGGGATTTACACTAGATTTTTAATATTCATGTTTCATGGTTGTATTGATTTTTATATACATTTAGAAATGTAGTTAGAAGCACTGATGCTACAAAGACAGTATTATTGCATCCTTGTGATATACCTAATTAAATGATAGAAACCCTTTAGATGTTTTTATCATACCGAGATACTTTCACCAAAGCTCACATATCTCTAAATGCTAAAGTTACCCCAGAACTACATAACACGGGCTATTTGTGAGTTACACTTATAGTAAAGAAGCCAAATACCATGATTGGAAAACGCTGTTGCTTTAATTTTTTCTTTACATTTATATATTTGCGTATTTATTTATTTATTTATTTATTTGGTGTGGGTGTGTGTAAGTGTGTGTGTGCACTCTAGTGCATGCATATGGTGATTAGAAGACAACTTGTTGGAGTCAGTTGTCTCTTTTCACTGTGTGGGTCCCAGTGATTTAAGTCATGTTGTCCTGCCTGGAATCACATGCCATCTCACCAGCCCAATACTGCTTTTATTTCTACTACCTGTTCCTATATTCCCAGCAACACCTTACATATAACCCTACATTATTCTCTCAATCCCATTTTTAGCAGAATCCTCACCTAAATCCTATCTGTTTTAAAAGGCAAATGAAAGTGCTTGTGCTAGGAAGTAAATTCCACAATGTACTTTCTATATGCTGGGCACAGCACTGGATACTCTGAGTTTGCTGTTCCATAGCCATCTCCCCTACAATGTTATTTGATAAATGTCAAACATCCTTTAATCATTAAGCTGAAGTCTTCAAAGCAGCTAGAAAATCCTAACCTTTAGCATCAGACAATGTGACTGTCTTTCTTAGTCATCAAACATTAAAATCACAATGTGATATCACAAGAAACTGGTCAAAATGTTGAGAATAAAGATAAAATACGCCCAGCGAGTCCAGCTTCAGGTGAGATTGGGTCTCCTGCGGGGACCGCCCGCCCATCCCCATCCCCTTGATCTTTGGGGCCTCTCCTGGCATCCAGAAGACCCGCCCACACAGGAAAGACATCAGCCCCTCCAAGACCCCAACTTCAGCGAGACCAGCTTCAGGTGAGATTGGGTCACCAGCGGGGACCGCCTGCCCTTCCCCATCCCCCTTGATCTTCGGGGCCGCTCCTGGCATCCAGAAGACCAGCCCACACAGGAAAGACATCAGCCCTTCCAAGACCCCAACCCCAGCGAGTACAGCTTCAGGAGACCTGCCCACACAGCAAAGAAGTCAACAATTCCAAGACCCCAACCCCAGTGAGACCAGCTTCAGGAAAGACATCAGCCCTACCAGGACCCAAACTCCGTGTCAGCATCCCCAGCTTCAACTGCAGGAAGGAAGGAGACCAGTGGAGACAGAAAGAACCCACCAGCACCCACTGAAAGAAGAGATGGGAAGAAGACAGAATAAGAGATCATTCAGCAATAGAAACACCAACATGACCCCACCAGAATCCAGGGATCCAACACTAGCAAGACCCGAAAAGCACTACATAGACAAAGAAGAGGAGACAGACCTTAAAAATTATTTCATGAAGATGATGGAGACCCTCAAAGAAGAAACGAGGAAATCCTTTAAAGAAATAGAAGAAAAAACAAACAAAAAAATCCATGAAATGGGGGAAAATTTTCAAGAAATAAACAAATCTCTCAAAGAATCTAAAGAGCACCAAGAAAGAACAACCAAAAAAATGAAGGAAACAACTCAAACAGTTGAAGGATTGAAAGCTGAAATAGAAATGATAAAGAAAACACAGAATGAAGGGATGCTGGAAATAGAAAAGCTGGGTAAACGATCAGGAACTACAGATGCAAGTATCACCAATAGAATACAAGAGATAGAAGAGAGAATCTCAGGTGTTGAAGACTCATTAGATGATATAGAGTCGTCAACCAAAGAAAATCTCAAAACCAACAAATCCTTAACACAAAATATCCAGGAAATATGGGACACCGTGAAGAAGCCAAACCTGAGAATAATAGGTAGAGAAGAAGGTGAAGAAATTCAACTTAAAGGTACAGAAAACATATTCAACAAAATCATAGAAGAAAACTTCCCTAACCTAAAGAAAGATATGCCTATGAAAGTACAAGAATCTTACAGAACACCAAATAGGCTCGACCAGAAAAAGAAGTCACCTGGCCATATAATAATCAAAACATCAAACCTACAGAGTAAAGAGAAAATATTAAGAGCAGCTAAAGAAAAAGGCCAAGTAACATACAAAGGCAGACCTATCCGAATTACACCTGACTTCTCAATGGAAACGATGAAAGCCAGAAGATCCTGGAAAGATGTCCTACAAACGCTAAGGGAACAAGGATGCCAGCCCAGACTACTATATCCAGCAAAGCTCTCAATTACCATAGATGGAGAAAACAAAACATTCCATGACAAAGCCAGATTTAAACAATACGTATCCATGAATCCAGCTCTACAGAAAATGCTAGAAGGAAAACCTAGAGCCAAGGAAGATAACTACATTCACAAAGACACAGGCAATATATAATCACACTTTACAAAATACCAAAAGAAAAAGGGAGGAGAAACTACACAAAATAACTTCACTAACAATAAATCAAGCACAAGCAAGGATCACCAATCAATGGTCATTAATATCCCTCAATGTCAATGGCCTCAACTTGCCTATAAAAAGACACAGACGAGCAGAATGGATACGAATACAGAACCCTTCCTTCTGCTGCATACAAGAAACATATCTCAACATCAAAGACAGACGTTATCTCAGAGTAAAGGGTTAGGAAAAGATCTTCCAATCAAACGGTCCCAAGAAACAAGCAGGTGTAGCAATCCTAATATCTAACAAATTAGACTTCAAATTAAAATCAATCAAAAGAGATGAAGAAGGACACTTCATATTCATCAAAGGAAAAATACATCAAGACAAAGTCTCAATTTTAAACATCTATGCCCCAAATACAAAGGCACCTACATTCGTGAAAGAAACATTACTAAAGCTCAAAATGCACATAAAATCTCACACACTAATAGTAGGAGACTTCAACACTCTGCTCTCACCGCTAGACAGGACCTCCAGACAGAAACTTAACAAAGAAACAAAAGAACTAATAGAAGTTATGACCCAACTGGGTTTAACAGACAGCTATAGAACATTCCACCCAAATACAAAAGGATATACCTTCTTCTCGGCACCACATGGAACCTTCTCTAAAATTGACCACATAATAGGAAACATAGCAAATCCCCACAGATACAAAAAAATTGGAATAACCCCCTGCATCTTATCAGACCACCATGCATTAACATTAGAATTCAACAATAACACAAATCGCAGAAACCCTACAAACTCATGGAGATTGAACAATGCACAATTGCACCATCCCTGGGTAAAGGAACAAATAAAAAATGAAATTAAAGACTTCCTCGATTTCAACGAGAATGAAGACACAACATACACAAACTTATGGGACACTTTGAAAGCAGTGCTGAGAGGAAAGTTTATAGCACTAAGTGCCCACATGAAAAAAATGGAGAACAGTCATACTAGAGAATTAATAGCACAGCTGAATGTTCTAGAACAAAAAGAAGCAAACTCCCCCAGGAGGAGCAGACGCCAGGAGATAATCAAATTGAGGGCTGAAATCAATCAAGTAGAAACCAGAAAAACACTGAGAAGAATCAATGAAACCAAGAGTTGGTTCTTTGAGAAAATCAACAAAATAGATAAACCTCTGTCCAAACTAACCAAAAGACAGAGGGAGAGCATGCTAATTAACAAAATCAGGGATGAAAAAGGGGACATAACAACAGACTCTGAGGAAATCCAGAGAATCATCAGGGCATACTTTGAAAATCTGTACTCCACAAAATTTGAAAATTTAAAGGAAATGGACAATTTCCTGGATAGATATCACTTGCCAAAACTAAATCAAGAACAGATAAATGATCTAAACAGACCTATAACCCCTAATGAAAAAGAAGCAGTCATCAAAAGTCTCCCAAATAAAAAAAGCCCAGGCCCAGATGGCTTCAATGCAGAATTCTACCAGAAATTCAAAGAAGAGCTAATTCCAGTACTCCTCAAAGTATTCCACACAATAGAAGCATGAGGCTCACTGCCAAACTCTTTCTACGAGGCTACAATTGCCTTGATACCCAAGCCACACAAAGACACAACTAAGAAAGAGAACTATAGACCAATTTCCCTCATGAACATTGATGCAGAAATACTCAATAAAATACTCGCAAACCGGATTCAAGAACACATCAGAAAAATCATCCACCATGATCAAGTAGGCTTCATCCCAGGAATGCAGGGATGGTTCAACATTAGAAAATCTATCAATGTAATCCACCATATTAACAATCTGCGAGAGAAAAACCACATGATCATCTCACTAGATGCTGAAAAAGCCTTTGACAAAATCCAGCACCCCTTCATGATAAAGGTCCTAGAGAGATCAGGGATAACAGGAATGTACCTGAATATAATAAAAGCAATATACAGTAAACCAACAACTAACATCAAACTAAATGGAGAGAAACTCAAAGCAATTCCTCTACAATCAGGAACAAGACAAGGCTGTCCACTCTCTCCATATCTCTTCAATATTGTACTTGAAGTTCTAGCTACAGCAATAAGACAACAAAAGGAGATAAAGGGGATACAAATAGGAAAAGAAGAAGTCAAACTTTCACTATTTGCAGATGATATGATAGTTTACATAAGTGACCCAAAAAACTCCGCAAGGTTACTCCTAGAGCTGATAAACACCTTCAGCAATGTGGCAGGATACAAGGTAAACTCAAAAAAATCAGTGGCCCTATTATATACAGATGATCAAGTGACTGAGAAAGAAATCAGAGAAACATCACCCTTTACAATAGCCAAAAACAGCATCAAATATCTGGGGATAATGTTAACCAAGGAAATTAAAGACCTGTATATCAAGAACTTTGTGTCTTTAAAGAAAGAAATCAAAGAAGATACCAGAAAATGGAAAGATCTCCCATGCTCTTGGATTGGTAGGATCAACATAATAAAAATGGCAATCTTGTCAAAAGCAGTCTACAGATTCAATGCAATCCCTATCAAAATTCCATCACAATTCTTCAAGGACCTGGAAAGAACATTAATCAACTTTATATGGAAAAACAAAAGGCCCAGGATAGCTAAAAAATCCCTATACAATAAAGGAACTTCAGGAGGCATCACCATACCTGACTTCAAGCTGTATTATAGAGCTATAGTCCTGAAAACAGCTTGGTATTGGCACAAAAATAGGCAGGTAGACCAATGGAACCGAATTGAAAGCTCTAATTTTAACCCACACACCTATGAACACTTGATTTTTGACAAAGAAGCTAAAACTGTACAATGGAAAAAAGAAAGCATCTTCAACAAATGGTGCTGGCATAACTGGGTACTGGTATGCAGAAGACTGCAGATAGATCCATGTTTATCGCCTTGTACAAAACTTAAGTCCAAATGGATCAAAGATCTCAACATAAATCCAGCCACACTGAAACTTTTAGAAGAGAAAGTGGGAGATACTCTTCAACGAGTTGGTACGGGAGACCACTTCCTAAACATAACACCAGTGGCACAGGCACTGAGATCAACAATTAACAAATGGGACCTTCTGAAACTAAAAAGCTTCTGTAAGGCAAAGGACACAGTCAAAAAGACAAAAAGGCAGGCCACAGAATGGGTAAAGATATTCACTAACCCTACATCTGACAGAGGGCTAATCTCCAAAATTTACAAAGAACTCAAGAAACAAGTCTCCAAAACACCAAAGGATCCAATTAAAAGGTGGGGTACAGAGCTAAATAGAGAATTCTCAGTAGAGGAGGCTAAAATGGCCAAGAGACACTTAAGAAAGTGCTCAACATCCTTAGCCATCAGGGAAATGCAAATCAAAACAACTCTGAGATACCACCTTACTCCTGTCAGAATGGCTAAAATCAAAAACACCGAAGACAATTTATGCTGGAGAGGATGTGGAGAGAGAGGAACACTCCTCCACTGCTGGTGGGAGTGCCGACTCATACAGCCTCTTTGGAAATCAGTATGGAGATTCCTCAGGAAAATGGGAATTAATATACCACTAGACCCTGCAATTCCACTCTTAGGCATATATCCAAATGAGGCAAGTTCATACAACAAGGGCATCTGCTCCACTATGTTCATAGCAGCATTATTTGTAATAGCCAGAACCTGGAAGCAACCTAGATGCCCCTCAACTGAAGAGTGGATAGAGAAAATGTGGTACATTTACACAATGGAGTATTACTCAGCAGAAAAAAACAATGGAATCTTGAAATTCGCAGGGAAATGGATAGCACTGGAAGAAACCATCCTGAGTGAGGTAACCCAGTCGCAAAAAGACAAACATGGTATGTACTCACTCATATATGGATTTTAGACATGGATCAGGATAGTGCCCGTTTGCACTTCCACTGATAGAGAGTCTGGGAAACAGGAAAGAACCTAAAAGATATGCATATATGCATAGTACCCAAGAGAAGAGGATGGAGACAAGATCCCCTGAATGGATGGGGAACACGGCGAGGGGTGGGGGTGAGTGGGACCTGGGAAGAAGAGAGGGGGTGAAGAGGAAGAGAGTTGGTCATGGGGGAAAAGGAAGTTGAGGGGGTGGGGGTAGAATAGGGGGAAGAGGGAATCATAGGTTCGAAGACAGATCAGGCACCAGAGTGACCTCGAGTGATCTAAAGGGATAACACCAATTGGCAAGCTAAGCAATAGTGGAGGGACCACCTCGAATGCCCATCCCTGATAATGAACTTGATGTCTATAACCATCCGGGAGCCTTCATCCTGTGACTGATGGAAGCAGAGGCAAATACACAATTAATCACTGAACTGAACCCAAGGAACCCAGTGACAGAGAGAGAGGAGTGATGAGCAAATTGGCAAAGAATGGGCTGGCAAAACCAGCAGAGACAGCTGATCTGAACAGGGGAGAGCTCTTGGACCCCAGACTGACAGTGGTGAGGCCAGCATGGGACTGATCTGGACCCCCCAAATGTGAGTGTCAGTGAGAAGGCCTGGGCAACCTATGGGGCCCTGAGCTGTGGATCAGTGTCTATCCCTGATATACAAACAATCTTCGTGTGCCTATAGCACAAAGAGGGATGCTCTCAGCCTGGACTCTTAGGGGAGTGCCTGGACCCTACCCAGAGTAAAATGACAGACTCTGATATCCCCTATGTGGAAGGATTTGGCAATAGGGTGGGAGGGTGGGGGGAAGGGGAGTGCGGGAGGAGGGGAGGGAGAGGGAACTGGGATTGACATGTAAAACAAGCTATTTAAAATAAAAAAATGATAAAATAAAAAAAAAGATAAAATACTAAGCAATCCTGTGGACAATTGAGGGAAAGACATTGCTTTGGGTGAGTGTACAGTGACTGACATTCATCTGGTGGCTTTTACTGAAGCTGAGCACAGGCAATTGTACTCCTAGAATAGACTCAGTAAGAGCTTATCCATGTCCACAAACCACAAGGACAAGAATAGTTACAACAGCAAGATGACAGCACCACTGTAAATGACCCTCCAGGTGAGGAAAAGAAGGAAGGGAAAATGAGTTGAGGTGTATCCAATTAAAAAAAAAGGCAAGAAAAATGGTGTAAAATAGTAGTATGAGATCTGCCATTATACACTGGGAACATAACTCAGTATATTATTGATTTAAAAAAAAAGGTGAACGAAGCTACTGCACTCTGAAAGCAGTAAGCCACTTGCCAGAATCAGAACAGAGGCTGTGTGAAGGAACAGTACTGGAAAGGGGTATGACATTGCAAGGCATTGGACATGTACTTCCTGCTCTCAGGCTGGTTACACAGACATGTTCAGATTTTTGAAAATTGTTCACGGGTATTTTAAAAAAGAACCCATACATATGCTTTTATTCACACACACAACAAGTTACTTAAAAGTGAATTTAAAGAAGGTTTCTGTTCTTTGTGGTTTGGTAATTTATATTCTAAAGACTGCAATGCAAATTAAGTAAATAAATGTTTACTATGTGACAACCAAAGCTTTCCAAGAGTAAGACAAAAATCTACATAAGAAAAATATTGAGAAGGTCCATATTTTTTAAATTTTGTATATCATTTAGCCAATGTTTCCAAATAAGGCAATACAAAAAAATAAAGCGAAACAATCCACCAAAGTTATCTGAAACCTTGTGTATTAAGAAAACAGAACTTTGTTCATTTGCACTTCTTGAAAATATCACATTGTTATCAAGGTATACAATCATGGTCACCATCATTCATTCACTCACTCATTCATGGCATAGTTACTGGCTAACTATTTAGACAAGCAAGTACTTGGGGGCTTTTACATATATTGTCCTCCTAGAGCTTAAGTCACAAACGTCAATGCCCGTCAGAACCAGGTGGAGATAAAAAGAGGCAGCGAGGCTGGTGGAAGCCTGTATTGTGGGGAGGAGCGATGGAGACCGTGAACTATTGGGACATTGTTTGGCACAGGCCTCTGTGTGGGTCGTGTGGCAACAAGCACCGGGCTCCCGCTGGTCTTTTCATGTGGGTCCAGTAGAAATCACAATTTACTGTGTGAACCCAAGCGGTTTTTTTTTTAACGTAAGCTCTGTAAAAGAAGGCAAACAAGACACCCTGGCTGTGAGCACCAGAGCACATCTGTGAACTGGATTAGGCATATGGCTGCCAGCGTATAAGGTCTGATCAAATGAAAGAGACACAAATGCTTGCTGGGCAGCAGCCATGAGCACTCACTTGCCCCATAGATGCCCAGCCAACCACACTAGCACTCCTCTTCGCTGGTTCACTGTCACCTCAGGATTTACAGTTCATGGATAAATCACAGTTAAGTACATTATAGTCTACACATCCCGTGAAATACTAGGCACCCATGTAAATGACTGGAATAGAAATACACCTCCTCCGTGTGTGTGTGTGTGTGTGTGTGTGTGTGTGTGTGTGTGTGTGTTCTATGTGCCAATGAGCTGTTTTGAGTGATGATGACTCAATCAGATCTATGAGTGCCTGGGAGGAGGTGAGTGTAGAGTGGGCACTAGGGCACTTTCTCGTTTTCATTAATGGACTCTTTCCATGCATTCATTTTCCTAGGTTAAAAAAATCCTTACAAGACAGCTTACTGTTCCCTGGGGATGATGCCTGCTAGTTTTAATTAGCTACAGTTCTGTTCAGCGTGAGCCTGCTTTGGACTCTCATTTGCCAGTGACCAACAGGAAGGCTGTTGAGCTGCCCAGACACAGGCGTACAGACACATGCTCCAGAGTACGGTTTCACACTGACTGTCTCAGACATCCAGGCTGTGGAAAGAGGGACTGCCTCCCAGGACAAAGATAACGAATGCAAAAACCTAGCAGGAAGACCCTGTTTTCCTTTCCCTGGAAAATAATTTAACCAGCTTTAAACTGGTAAGATTGGCAGGAGCTGAAGGCGTCGAGGAACAACCTCTGCTGAGACATTTTAACACAAACCTGCGATGTTAGAAATGACAAAAATAATGACGATAGCATTGGCCATGCTCTGTTTACCTTTGAATGAATAACATCTTGTGATTTTGTGTAGAAGGATAAAATAAAATAACATAGTGAGAGGCTAATATCCCAATAGAGAAGATGTATAATTTCTCTTAAAATGACCATTACTGTCTTTCAATTGTAACTTACCACTAATTATCTGGATATGGTAAGACTTGGAATGGCTTACACAAAAAAGTCTTCTTTTAAAGAACTAACCATATAACATTTATAGTTGATAGCTGCTATCTTACTGTAATGTTCTCTTCTACATTTAACATTTAATATCCATTCCAATGTATAGTACAATACACTTTAAATGTATATCATCAAATGATCACCATTTTATTGCCCTTAATCTCTATTATATTTTCTAGTAAAAGTAATACATGGCACACAAATCCCATCTACACCTGAGAACAAAACAAAAATCACTGAGCTCAAATGAAACACAAGTCCAAAAATAATAATTCTTTATATTTCTGTCACTTATTTGAAATGAAAACGTAAGAAAGTATGGACACACTTTAAATTAACAAACCATGCCACATACATGTGTCAGTGTATGAGCAATCTTGGTATAAATTGTCATTTGGATATTTTTCATTAAGCAAATGATAACTTAATATCTAAAGAACATAAATGCTGTATAAATGTATAAACGTTGTTAAATACAACTTTCAAGGAACTATTCTATTCAGATAGCTAATGATTATAAAAATTTACAAATTCCCCGTACAGACCGGGCATGCCCAGTGTGGTCGCCGCCCCAGCTCTGGGAGCACCGGGGCCGAGCCGGCAGCCGGGCTTGGAACAGGCGAACCAAACCTCGATGGGCGAGCTCCTGGGCTGGAGCCCTCCATGATGAGAGATTTGGGGGTACTTTCTCTCTGTTATTAATTGTCGAGGCAGTGAAAAGATGGCTGACAGTGTCAAAACCTTTCTGCAGGACCTTGGCAGGGGAATCTAAGACTCCATCTGGGGCATCTATACCATCTCAAAGCTAGATGCCAGGATCCAGCAGAAGAGAGAGGAGCAACGCCGAAAAAGGGCAGGTAGTGTCTTGGCCCAGAGGAGTGCCCAGAGTGTGGAGTAGAAACAAGAGGGTGAGCCTCGTATTGTTAGTAGAATCTTACAGCGTTGTGCTCGGAACGGTGCAGTATTATCAGTCTCCTCTTGTTTTACCCAATGTTTCTTCCTGTGCTTCAATCAGTAATGGCCCGGATTATTGGTGATCCATCACTGCACAGGGATGTTTGGTCATGGCTGGCATTCTTCCTCACATCAGTTTTCATTGCTCTTCGGAGGCTCCGCCTGTTTGTGCTTAGCTAAGTGGTGAATGCCATTTGGTTCCAAGATACAGATGACCTGGAATTTGAAGTATCTGGGAGGAAACCTCATTCATTTCCCAGTGTCAGCAAAATAATTGCTGACATGCTCTTCAACCTTTGACTACCGGCACTTTTCCTTACTCGGGGGATGTTTGTGAGTCTCTTCCCCATCCATCTTGTGGGGCAGCTGGTTAGTCCGCTGCATGTGTCTGGTCTCTACTCACTGTACTGCTTTGAGTAGTACCATTGGTTCAATAAAGGAATTGAAACGCGCCAGCGATTGTCAAACATAGAAAGGAATCGGCCTTACTACTTTGTATTTGGCTTGCCCTTGGCTTTCCTCACGGCAGTGCGGTCCTCCTATAATATCAGTGGCTGCCTCTTCTCTATCCTGTTTCCTTCATTCATCGTCAGCGCCAATGAAGCAAAGACTGCTGGAAAAGCATCTTTTCCAGTTGTGCCTCTTCTCCTTGGTGGTCTTTTTAAGTAACAGACTTTTCCACAAGATAGTCTACCTGCAGTCAGCCCGGAACAGCTCATCCCCTTCAGAGAAGTTCCCTTCTCCACATCCTTCTCCTGCCAAACTGAAAGCTGGTGCAGGCCACTAAGTCCTGCTGTCCAAAGGGGATGAGTGGGTGGGATTGGGGGTAGGATTGCAGCTCTTTCTCTGTTTTCCGCCCCCTGCCACGGAAGGCAGAACCCACTGTCAAGAGCCCTCTCTGCATATTCCCTTCCCTTGGATGAATTGGAATTTTTGTCTCTGGTGCAGTAAGGCAGAATCTTCCCGACTTCATTATGTGGGGGTTTTGGTGTGTGTGTGTGTGTGTGTGTGTGTGTGTGTGTGTGTGTGTGTGTGTGTGTGTGTGTGTGTGTGTGTTTACCTCCACCCTAGCTCTGAAAGGACGGGAGTTTTCCAGCTGTTTCTAGCACTTGCCAGCTCTTGTACCTGGACTGACTGACTACATTTTTTTTTACATATCCCTGCATCACTTACCCTCGCACTTCTTCCTGCCTTCTAGCACCCCTGGATGAATGGGCTTTGTAATTTTAACTGTTGTATTTTGTGAAGTTGTTGCTACTGTTTTTCTGTGAAGCACATACATTGGATGTGGGAGGTAAAGGAGCATTCCAGTAGCTCCAGGTCACTCCTTCTATAGCCATCGCTGTCTCATTTTTTTGTAACTCACATTAGGTTTTGGTCTCTCTTGCTCTGCTGCAGAAAAGGAAAGAAGGGAAAAAGAAAAAGAACTTGAAGAAATGGGACAGATAGACCCCAGCTAAACTAGCTGAGTTTTGAGGAATTTGGTTTTTCTTTCTTCTCCTTGAAGGGGAAACTGCTTTTTTCACTGGTACAATTTAAGTTCCCCAAGTATGGGGCAGTACCAGTTCTGGAAAAGTGCCACCACATCACAGAATGCTCAAAGAATCTGAACTTCTTAACCCTGAAGATGAAATTCACTGTTGGCCACTGCCGAGACTCATGGGTGTTTTAAGGAATATTGGATGCTTCATATAGCAACTGAAGGGGTGAGCTTATTAAAACCATTCAACCTGTGATTAGTCATGTTTCATTTTAAGACTCTAAATATGGGATGTGAGGGCAGATGTAAAAAGAAACTTGTACAATTTTAAAATATCACAATTAAACGTGAGCTAGTTTCCCATTAAAAATTTACAGGTTGTATTTAATTCCATATCTTTATTTTTGACCTATTATTGAAAATTCTATCCAAACAATGAAAAGTAAATATATCTAACAGAAACATCAAAAGAACAAATTTGGAATCTACTGTTTTGTTAAATCAAGATAGGCATACTTCTTTGTAAAATGCAGAGAATATTAAATGCGTGACTAAACTGACCATAGTTGTTTAAAATAAAATACTGGTTTCAGATAAATAATGCTAATGGACAAATTTTGAAAATTTAATATCTGTTATGAAATTATTTTAACATTGTAGTAGGGTTGTTACTGTGCACTAAAAACAGAAAAAAAGATCAATGTATTAAGAAAAGAAACATTTATGAAACACCCATGAGAAAAACATACATTATTTTAAAAAGCCATATTCCTAGCCAGGATGCCACATGTTTGCAATCCTAGACCTCGGGACCCTGAAGCAGGAGGGTAATGAATTTTAGGCCAACCTGGGCTACATAGCAAGACCCTGTATCAAAGCAAACAAATAAGCAAGCAACAAAAAGTATGTATTTATAAGGCCCATGTTTTACAATGTTTTAGATGTACATTCTTCCCATCTCCATTAAAATTGAGTTTCCAACATTAAGAGAGATGCAAGATAATATTTAAAACATATGAATCCTCAGAAAGTCCATACATAACTAGGAGAAAAATTATTTACAGTATACAAGGTACACATGCACCCTGGCAAGAATGTTACTTGGGTGCTGTCCTAACATATTTTCCAGTATATTTGCTCTCTTCTAGAGGTAGGCATACAGCCCTGACAGTTGCAAAGCCAATAACATCCAAACTTCACAGGAGGCGAGACTTATCAAAATCACATGCCGAAATTCCTAAAGTTCATTTGTAATTCTCTTTGGTGCAAAGTACATTTGCATGACTAATTTAGTCTGCATATTTAAAAAGTGATATAAACATGCTTTAAATAAAATTACACTGAAAAAATATGCTCTCTACTTATAAAACACGAGAGCAGTCTACATTTAAAAACATATGCCTTCAAGGACAATCAATTTTTTTCCATATTTGGATATACAAATTCTGGAGATGGCCCGTATAGTCATCCTGTAACCTTCATTGAATCTGTAAGGAATTTTTCATCTTCCACCTCCTCAAAAAAAAAAACTCCAAACAAAATTCAGAAAAGAATTACTTCTTTTCAAGCCCTTCACAATGTGTCTTTGCCTGTTTCCCTCAGAAATTTTATATAAAAGCATCTGTATAAATCAAACATTCTCTTTGTCCACAAAAGATGAAAAGAACAGGTGTAATGTGGGAACATTGCCAGTGGCAGCCAGGATTTCCAATCCC
Organism: Mesocricetus auratus; assembly: GCF_017639785.1. Classification (NCBI taxonomy): domain Eukaryota; kingdom Metazoa; phylum Chordata; class Mammalia; order Rodentia; family Cricetidae; genus Mesocricetus; species Mesocricetus auratus. The sequence goes on along the minus strand of NW_024429228.1, from coordinate 15,646 downwards.
AGGTAAGGACTTCTGGGAAATTCCCTTCCCTTGGGTGTGGTGGGTGGGTCCTGTGAAATGGTTGGGAATCATTCCCTGGGTTACTGTTACTTCCTGCTGCACAGTAGATGGGAATAAGTTTCATTACATGACTTCCTCCTACAGACCCCAGAGAAGGGATTTCCCATGCTATAGTAAAGACAGTTGGTAGAGGATCTACTGTGGTCTTTCCCAGGTGAGGACAGCCATCAAAAGGATGGAGATATCATCCTTAGAATTTAAAATCAGCTGGGCATTGGTGGCACACGCCCAGCACTCCAGAGGCAGAGGCAGGTGGATCTTTGTGAGTTCGAGTCCAGCCTGGTCTATAGAGTGAGTTCCAGGACAGCATCCAAAACAATACAGAGAAATCCAGTCTCAGAAAGTTTTTTAAATCAAATTATGCCAATATCAACACAAACATGACCAGAGATGTCAGAATCTGGGTACACCTTTATTTCAGCCTGGGAGACCCGAGCAGAAGAATCAGCTGTGAACACTACCTGGTGTCCTGCCCCCATGAAAACTATGCTATATATACTTGTGTTTTTTTTGCAAGTGGATACAATTTTAATAATTTGTTATATAAAATAGAAAGTTCGCACCATTAGGAATATACTAACACTGTTTTGCTAAAAACACTGTCCTAAGAGAGCTTTTACATTTTGAAAGCCATTTTGATTTTTCTAGAATCTCAAGGTTTTTGCCACTAACACATAAATTTATATCAGACAGTTTGCTTTTTATTGTGTGAACCATTATATTTATTGCAGTTTCCATTTTCTCTGAGTTGTGAATAAACTAGATATGGACATAAATGTGTGGTTTATGTAATGCATTATATATTTTTTTATCTTCCAGTTTAAATTTAGATAAGAAACAAGGTTGCTTCAGGGGAGGGAAATGCATTATATTTTTATAGAGGCATGCATTCTAGTCTCCAAAAATTCCCCATAACAACACAGCCAGCAGCTGGGAAATCACAGTCAGTCTCAACATCACCTATCACAATTGCCTCCAAATGCTACCCCCATGCAAGGACCTCCCAAGGCCATAAATTACTGCAGGAGCAGAGAGAACATGGGATTCCAGAGCCTTCCTGGCAGAGAAACACCACTTTAGAAAGCAGATGAAACTCTCGGCAGCTTTGCTGAACCAATCTCCCAATGATTGCAAGGGACTTTGGGGTAGGATACAGATCCATGAGCCTCCAAGTTATCGCATCTTTATCACTTCTGGAAGTTTAAAAAGCTTGTCCAAGAAAGGGATATATAGAGTCATGGAGAAAGTAGTATTAATATTCAGATTAAAAGATCAGGAATACGATTCATGGGAATATACATACATAGCCACAAGTTGGACATTCACAAAACCGCAATGGTGAATCCTACATTGTGAAGGTAGACATGGATTTTGAGTCCTACTGCCCTTATTAAAGTTCAGCAAAACTAACTATATACAAAATGAGTAATAGAAAAAGGTTCTAGCTGAATCCAGTTCAGGGCTACAAGAAAATAAAACAAGAAATGCAGTACTATTACTACAGACAATGGGAGGTAGTCAAAAGACAGCAGAAAATTTATAGAAATATAACTTAGTATTTACATAGAAGCTGAAATTAGAAAAATATAGAATACAAGAGATGGCCAGTTCAGACTCTGTATCCTCCATTACTAAGAGTATTCACTGGGGTCATCTTCATAGATTCCAGAAGTTTCTAGTTAACTAGGTTTCCACACCACCCCTTCAAATGCCCCCGAGTTCCAGCATCTCTCCCCACCCTCTCTCCTCCCATCCCATCACCCTTAACCTGATACCTTCTCCTCCCATCCCCACCTGCCTCCAGTCCACCGGAAATATCTATTTTCCCTTCCCAAGGAGACCCATACACTACCTCCTAGATCCCTCCTCTTTACCTAACCTCTCTGGATCTGTGAATTCTAACTTGGTGTCATTTAGCTAATAGCTAATATCCACTTATCAATGATTAAACAACATATTTATTTTCTGGGTCTTGGTTATCTCACTCAGGATATTTTTTCTAGTTCAATCCATTTACCTGTGAATTTCATGATTTCACTTTTTTTAAAGTGCCTCCATTGTGCAAATGTACCATGTTTTGTTTATTCATTCTTCAGGGAAGGAACATCTAGATTGTTCCCAGTTTCTGGATATTATGAATAAAGCTGCATTGAACATGAAAAAAAGAAAAGAAAAGTGTAGAATAAAAGAACAATATGGGCAGGGCAGTGGAGAGATGGTGGCAGGCCTTTCATCCCAGCACTCAGGAGACAGAGGCCTGGTCTACAGAGTGAGTTCCAGAACAGCCAGGACAAACAAATAAAAAACAAACAAAGAAAACAATGTGGACCAAAATTATAAATTCATCAAGACACATCATGACAGAATACAGAAAGATGCAGAAAGAGAAAGAAAAAATATTTTTAAATAAATAAGATAAAAATAAATGAAGAGAATAAACAAGGAGGAAATATTAAACTTTCCAAGAAAGAGGATAAGAAAAACGATTAGAGTGTTAGTTACCAGAAATATTCCATTTGTAAAAAATAGAGAACAGACAGTAATGTAAATTTTTAGGATGCAGTTATTTTATTTTATGTGTATACATGTTTTGTCTGCATATGTGTCTTGGATTCCCTGGAACTAGAGATGCTTGTTAATCACCATGAGTATAGAATTAAGCCCAGGTCCTCTGGAAGAACAGCCAGTGATCATAATCAGTAATCAGTAAGCTACCTCTTCCGTCCCATATAATTTGATGTTTACATTTTTGTACTTCTTGTACTTATATATTTTACTAATTAGAAGTTAAAATAATAGAAGCAAAAGACAAGGAAAGAGATCAACGTTCAAGAGCAGGCTGGCTTCAGTCATGTTCCAGAAGGCCAATGTTCACATTCATACTACAGTGAGATGCACTGCTTTTGCCTATCTCTAACTTGCTGCCTGTCTACTGTGTGAACAGCAGCCCTATGAAGCATTAAACACTACAGTGTTTAAACCCCCATCATTCTTTGCAGCTCACTCTCCCTTTTTTGTTCCTACCTCCCTATTCCCCCCATTTATCTTTGTAGACTTTCATCCTTTATTAGATTTCCAACTCTGAGGTACCTGGGCATTGCATTTAGGCTGGTTATTCAAACTCTCCTAGGCATGCATATCAAATCTTCATACTAGAAGATTATGATATGCATGCAAATATACATACACACTGGAGGAGGTGGGGGATAAATAATGAAGTATACTTCCAGCTTGTGTCCGAATTCTGAAAAATAGTCCTTAGTATAAGACATTCAAGATGTATTGGTTGAACACACTTGCTTCTTCCCTATCTTCCTTACCTCTAAGACGGCAGTTTTATCCTCCTATTGGGTAAAAGTTACGTTCTGTGTCTGGTAAAATAATAAAAGTAATTTCTGCACTTCTGTACCTCTCCATACCTTTTCCCTTACCTCTTTCATTGCATGAACTGTATTGCCACCATTAAATACAAATTAATACTCCATTATTAAGCCACATTTGACTTTCCGTAACCTAAACTCTTCTCCCAGCAGTATTGATTGGTGAGATTTGCCTGTCAATTTAATCATGATCTCTCTTTCTCCTGTATGAGTATGAATCTATACCAAACTAATTATACCAAATCTCTACTCACTCTGTTTCCATGGATATTCCTGAGACAGTCTATAAGTGAGAAATGAAGGAAAACTCAAGATGGGTAGTAGAGAATCAGGAACAACCATCACTTTTCCCTAGGGAATTGAATGATTACATCTTTGTTAATGACTCCATCTTGCCCTGAACTCAATTTTTCATTACTGTAAATGAGAATAAAGATAGAGCTAAGAAATTCTGAGCATTTATGTGACGGTCTCAAAAATAATCTACCATTTGAATAGTTGAGTGTTTCTATGTTAAAGGCTGCATATCTCCATGATTAACAAGAAATTCACTGGAACTGCTTCTAATTCCTGTTCATTTGCAACATCTGAATAAAAATGCTAAGTTGTACCCAGTCTGTTGGTGAACACTTTCTCACTTCAGCTCCACACATCCTTCTCCACTGTGGTAGCAATGTTGTTCTCTCTCTCTGATCTCCCAGGATGCTTCTGATAGGCTCCTCAAATGCCTCTCTGCCCTTCATCTTTTCCTGCTTGAATTGTTCCAACTGATGCCATGTCACATGAGTAGTCTGCTTAAAATTCCATCTTCTCCACTTCTGACTTCAGAAACTCTCAAGTGCCACAGTGTGGCATTGAGGTCATTCATCAGCTTTCCCTGCCATTATTTCCTACTATTCTCCATGTCACAAACTCAAATATTTGCAAACACATCACATAATGACTCGCTGTGAGCCTTTTCATTAAAGTATTTTCCTTGACTATGATAATTGGTAGCTTTTCATTTATTCAGATAGTGTTCTGGGATTCCATACGGTGCTTTGGGAATAGATCCTAACTACTCTGATTATCATGGGGTTACAGATTCCTCTTATGAGATGTAGTTTTCATAGTGAACTGCATGACACCAGATATTCAATGCTATACATATTCAGCTTAATTACACAATGCTTCTGCTTTGATAACACAACTGTAATTTGTATTGCAACAACTTTTTCATGGTGAATAAAACAAGGGGGAAAACTTTTACAAAAACTATTTGGATGCAACGAATTATATATGTGAGCAGATCCTGAGCCGCGACTGAAAAGTTGAAAACAGTGACAGCGTGACTTTAAGTTCAGCTATAGCATGAATTAATAATCCTTAGCCTGTAGTCAAGTGGAAAGGATGGGAAGCAGAGTGATGACTTCAAGAAGAGTCTTCTTGAGTGATCAGAGGGTATTTCACAGATTTGCTAAGACGACAAGCAAAGGGGAGTGTTTGACCGAAGAAATACTGTGTGCAGTGTTTTTCTTCCAGAATAAAAATAAGCCTTGTGGATGAGATGACTTATTTGCCACACCAGCCTGATCAGTGGATCTCAATTCCTAGAACCGTCATAGTGGAGAAGGAGAGAAAAATATGACTAAAAGTGAACTGAGCTGGTGACCCTTGAGATGGGTGATGCCTAGAAGGTAAACAAATATGTATCCATGCTGGAGCCTCTTCAGGGAAGACATGTGTGACTGAATGGAGCAGAAATGATATTCAAAGAAAGATTTTGTAAAACATGAACATATGTGATACATAAACCTCATTCATGTCTTGATATCCTAAGAAATATAGCTATGCTTTTGCCAAAGTCCTCTGCACTTAGAGCTACATTTCAGATGACCTGTTGAAAACAAAGAAACATACTATTTTGAAAGAAAAGGCAACTTCAAACAAGTTAGAATGGATGGGAATGAAACCATATTTGCACTAAGAAAAGAATTAGACACAGAGACCCCCCCAATAGCCTAGGTTTTGGAAATAAGACTGTAGAATTTTCTCTCCTAAGTGAAACACATATACCACACATCTTCCTCCCAATGTCCCGAAATCATTGCAGGAGACAGAAAGATTGTAAGAGCCAGAGGCTGTGGATGACCACCAAGAAAAGAGTCTTTGGAAACAGCAGGGCATCTGCACATATTGATTCATGGTGACTATGATAGCATTGTGGCCGTGACAACCTTTACAAGACCTGTGCAAGCCCAAGACACACCAAGTCCCAGCATGGAGAGGGGAAGTGGGTTTGGAATCACATCCCTCGCCTTGGAGCTATCTGCTAGGAAATGCAGAGTCCAATTAATCTAAGTGACACACATCCAAGAGTTTTAGATCAACACAAGCTGGTCTTGATGGATTTTGTTTTGTTCTGCATTTATTGTTTTTGCTGTTGTTTTAATGACACAAAATTAGGTAGATGAGGATAATGAAGAGTTGTAGGGGTGAGCATGATCAAAGTACATTGTGTGGAATTCTCAAAGAACTAATAAATTTAGTACAATCTAAAAGAACAGAAAGAAAATAGAGCCAACAAAGCATCTTAAAATACTGAAAGGTTAAGGGAACAGTCCTAATCCAGAATCTTCTGCTCAGAGAAAGTAAAGGATCAACAAAGGTGTCATTTAATACATGAAAACAGACAGACTACGTCACTAGCAGATATATACTAAAAATGTATGCATTCTGGCTGTGCATATGTCTCCTTGTAATCTGATTATAGAATTTCTGCTGTGCAATTATGTAATCTGTCCTTGAAGTAATCTGATTCGCCATCCCTGTGTCCCTTCTCTAAATGTTTCAAGCAGTTCATTGAGATATGTTTGTATGTTATACTTACATTTAGTATACAACTGAGGGTGACAAGCTAATATATAAAGCATGCTAATTAAAAATTCTCTCTGCAAGGATAGTTAACAACTAATGTACCTCAATCTGGGGAGGTCTCTAGAGACAGTTACTAAGCACTTTAATGTTGCTAATTGTGTTTGCACCTGGGTATTAACTAGTGCAAGTACTCTCTGAAAGAAATCTTAGTATAAATGAATGGTATTTCTTTTTTCTTTTTCTTTTTTTTTTTGAGACAGGGTTTCTCTGTATTGTTTTGGAGGCTGTCCTGGATCTAGCTCTTGTAGACCAGGCTGGCCTCAAACTCACGGAAATCCACCTGCTTCTGCCTCCTGAGTGCTGGGATTATAGGTGAGCGCCTCCAACGCTGGGCATGAATGGTATTTCTTATTATATGGTTATAGGATACATTGTATACTCACTGCTGCATTTTCACAAATGGAATGTAAGTATCAGATTCTCTCTCTCTCTCCCTCTCCCTCTCCCTCTCCCTCTCCCTCCCTCCCTCCCTCCCTCTCTCTCTCTCTCTCTATATATATATATGCAATGATAAAATCAAGGAATATGTATATTCAGTTATGCCTTCACATCTAAATGAAAGGCAGCAATTCCAGAAATCAGAACATTGTTTTGCACACTGCGGAATGAAATTGTGATATCACATGTGACAAATATGTCCAAGATAAAGGAGAGTCAAGGGTTCACTCAGCTTGCAGGAACCGGTTATGGTGATTAACCTTTTCACCTCCTGTTGGCAAACATTATCTTGTTAAAAGTGGCTGTGGGGTTTGCAGTCATTGCTATGTGGTACCATATTGCCTCATGTATGTTAGGTGAAGAGATGTATGGTTTTCTCACACTGAGATTTATCTTTCGTTACTTTGAAATCTTTCCCTCTGTTGTGTTCTCACATCATCTGGCTAGGAAGAATACAATTTTAAAACCAAATAGCTTTACATTCTTCTATAAAGTACAGCATGCAACATTTTATATACATAAATTGTATCTATCTTTGTTCACAAGTACAGTGTTTGTTAATCTGTTTCATACATACATATAAAATGTATATAAGACAAAGTATTTTAATGTTACAAATCTGTTTCAAGCAGACAAATTAAGGTAACAAAATTGCTTGCTGAGTAAATACACATGAAGTTAATTAGTTAATTAGTTCACAGACTGAGAGCTGACAAGGGTTTTAAAGACACTGGGAGACCATTCCTCCGCCTCAAGCACATTAAATAAATACAACTCAAATGGTTTTGTTTTGTTTTGTTTTTGAGGGAGACAGCACAATCTGTCTTTTATAACATACTTCTTACCTCTGAATGGTACCCAACTCTGATGAAGGCACAAAGTGGATCGAAGGCGCCAGTAGCACAGGTCAGAAGGTGTGTCCTGTTGTAGTGATGCAAAACCCGAACGTAATTGGCACAGTCATTCTAAAGCAGAAGCACAAAGGACAAGTGTGGTTTAGAATGAAACAGATGTTACCATGCCTTTGATCTTTGTGGTCCCTAAACCTTGGAAGGGAGTCTGAATTGGGAGGGAAAGGAAAAGAGACTGGAATAAAGATGAGAAACTGGAAGAAAGGAGCTAGAGTGAGGGACACACCTTTTAATGAGCAGTGAAATGTGAGCTACTTTACAAGTGTTGCCGTTCTGTAAATCATTTTTGCAGTATTCTATCACAGTCGAGGATATAAAACCAATGTTTACAAATGTATTCAATCATAATGACTTGCATTCAATACCCTCCCCACGTATTTAAAGAATTCCCATTGCTGCTATTTTTAAGACCATTATAAACAAGGAACCAGCATAAAATTAGAAATCCAGCAATTACAGAACAGTCTTAATTCTTAAGAAAATATAGCATGTGGACAGTAGGGAATTATAGAAATATTTAATAGTTTGAAAGTTCCTAACTGGCAAAAGTAATTCTGACAAAGATTACATCACAATACCTAAATGCCCTAATAAAGTAAGCATTAAAATATAGTTTCTAATATTTATTTAAAGAAAATATGCCCTCAGATGTAGAAGTCTTCAATGGTACCACAGAGTTTTGATAGACAAAATAATGCTCATAAACTCAAAATCATAAATTCACATGTATGTAATTTGGGGAATATTTAAATATATATGTGACACTAACCGCTAGAAACATGTACGCAAAACATCCATACACACAATATAACAACACATCAATTTTTAAATTCATGCTACAGTAACAATGGTATCCTATTATCTTTTAACTCTACATTAAGATTAGTCTTATAGAGTAATGCATTTATTGTATGCCTTCTTTCTTTTTGAAACATTTCATCTATGTCTTTGAAAATAAATAAAACTTTAGTGATTCAATACTTTATAGGCAACCCAGAATAAAATCTATGATTTGTTTAATCTACAATGAATAGTACTTACTGTGTCTTTTCCTTTCATTATGCATTCTTCGACTTTCGATGGTGGACTAGGCCAGTGTATCTGAAATTGAAGATAAGGCATTGTTATGGCAACTGTGTATAGAAGTAAAACTCACTAAAAACCATTTTGTTTTCTTCTTCAATCCAGTCTATTATTTGCAATCCATTTTGTTCTACTTTCTGAGAAGATAAGTAAACCTTATCTTCTTTGGATAATTGTATTGTAGTGACCAGCCCCCCTCCCATTTCAGCAGTCGTGACAGGTCAACATGTGCTTGCAGGACCTTGCTGCTCTTGTCCTGATCACTAGGAGGTCAGATGCCCTCCTCGTGGTAAGGAACCAATCAGAAGCTAGCTGGCAGGGCTGTGCTTCATGACTCTGAGTATGCTTTAAGGACAGTGCATAACAGTGATGTGCAGAGCACAGCAACTGCCCTGGGAGGGCCTATGGGCCATAACAACCATTTGACCAATCAACACAGGGCAAGTCATCCTGGAAGCGCACCAATCCTGAAGCTATTTCATACCCCTAGACACTCCCCTTATGCTGCCTTTTAAGTTCCCTGCCTCCAGGTAGCTCAGGGTCTTTCTACAGCCATCCACCATGGTGGATGGATGAAGGGCCCGAGCTAATGGGTTTAGCTCATTAAGTAACTTCAATAAAAGACTCTGCTTTTGCATTGAAATGGGCTTCTTGGTGATTTGGGGGTTCAGAATTTGTGCACAACAGAGTGATTAAGAAACTTCTCTGTAAACTCTCACTTGATGCTGTCTTTTTGGGAATCCCTCGTCTTCCTGGTGGTTCTGTTCAGCTTTCACCTGCAGAACCAGCCACTCTGGCACCTACTCTATTCCATATTTCACCTGCTGGAATCTCTGATTTCCAATTTGTTGGTGAACAAGACTACTCATGGTGTCAAGACAAGCCTCTCCTCGAATTCTTTGAGTTCCTCTTATTTTTACCACCAAGCACAGAAAATCAGTGTTCTGGACTCTTAGTAATGTTTGGGCCAAAGGAGAGTATGAAAGTATGGTAAATGCATCACTCAGCAACACGTCACAGACACGCTGCAGCTTTGGACGGCTACACGGCGAGTTTGCAACCAGTCCTGGAAGCCTTGTCTCAGTGCTGCCTTACACAACAAAGAGAGGAATGGGTGGGGCCACTAGGCAGAGAGAATAAATAGAAGGTAAAAAAGGACACCAGGAGCCAACCACCCAGCCACACCGTCAGACATGGAATAAGGATTAAAGCAAGCAATAGAATAGGGAAAGGTGAAAGCCCAGAGACAAAAGGTAGATGGAATAACTGAAATTAAGAAAAACTGGCTAGAAGTAAGCCAAGCTAAGGCCTGGCATTCATAAGAAATGTGTGTGTTTATTGGGAAGCTGGCTGACAGGCCCCCAAAGAGCAAAGGGTGAAAATAAAAACCAGTTATAATTTATGACCTGAGTCAAGATATTGCATAAAAGTGTCAAGGGTATGTGTCCGGGAAGTGAAGCCACAGCTGATGGTGTGTGTCCTGGAAGTGAAGCCACAGCTGATGCCGTGTGTCCTGGAAGTGAAGCCACAGCTGATGCTGTGTGCCCTGGAAGTGAAGCTGCAGTATTTATGATCTTTACCTGATCTAGCATTTACATTTGAAAGAAAGCTCATTTCCCTGAGAGATTTTCTACAATCATTTGTAAAACCTTTTCTACCAAGTTGAGAATTATGACCTTACTCTGAATTTATAACTTATTTAAATTCATTTCTGAAAGTAGACTTCATATGCATATATGCATATATACGATATATATTAAACAAAATAAAACTCATTTCAGATGTCTATAATTTCATGACTTCATTTATTGATATAAAGAAATTAGAATACAGATAATCAACAACTTAGAATAATTCCTTCTATCCTTAACATACATATTAGATATGAAATCTCCAAAATGTTACCATCCTTCTTTTTCACTTTATATTCATTATAAAAAGACGATTTTTTAAATTGTGTTCTGAGAACACAGTACCACGTGAATAATTCTCTTATTGTTTCATAGTGATTATTTCCAAACACACTGTTTTGGTGGCGAATCTCAAAGCATTTCTACTTATCTTCTGATGCCATTTATTCCAGACTATCTTTCCAAATAGCTAGGGAAGGCACATATTCAAATTTATGTAAGGGTAAAAGGGAAATTTGTTCAATGATCAGGGAAATGAAGAGTAGGTCTCTCTGGCCAGAGGTAAGACATTTTTGCTGACAGTCTCTCCTGCCGCCTAATGACGAAAGGTTTTCTGAGCTTGAGGTTCCTCAAGTGTAAAACATTCACCATTCACCGTCTAGCAGTGTCTGCTGAGGCTTCTATCCATCCCCGCTGCAGAACCTGACCTGGGACTCTTGCTGCCTGCTGCTTAAGTAACAAGACTCCTTTGTCTCTGGCCCAGGAGGGTAATGCTTTCTGATACGAGTCTCAGAAACCATACCAACAAACTTGCCTTGAATATAATCGAAAACCTCAGGCCCTTCACAATATGGATCAAATAAAAAAGAGTGTACTATGTGGTAATGGTGATAATAAATACCCTTTCTAGAATTTTCAGAATATGTATTGGTCCTAGAACAAACCTAAGGAGGGCAATTAACCTGAAGATGACAAATCTAATCTTGCAAGCATGTTTTGCAACGTGATTCTCAACAAAGCCTTTCCAGATATCTATCTTTTTCTACTTTGATCCCCTATGGCGTTCTTGTTTGTACAAATACTACAATGATTTATATATGTAATTTTAGCTCTCTTATTAGAATACGAGGAAGTAAGCCTGTTAATGTCAGTTGAACCCATGATTTAGACGGTCTATTTATTCAGTGTCTGATGATTGGCACCTTTATCACATTCTTTATAAAGACAGTCCACCTAGAGATCTCATTGTGAACTCTAAGAGATACAGTTCACAGGCATGAAAATGCCCCCAAAAAGGTCAAATGAAAAGTAAAAATTTCCAGTTTTATCAGGGTAGAAATACTATAGCATACTGACAATGGACTAAGTGTTCAAAAACTAGTAGGGCCAGTGTAATCAGACAAAAAGAAACTGATCAAGCCATTCTGATTGGAAAGAGGTTGATGAAATTGGTCTATAAACTCTACAGTAAAGTCCAATCTATGGAGAAATTTTCCTCAAAGCTCTGTTGTTCTAGTTTTGTTAGGAGGGTTTTAATAGTTTAACATGCTCAAGACTTTAGCCAAAAGTTAACTGGGTGTCAAAATAAGACAAAATGACTTCCATAAAAATATAAAGTTACATGTTTAAAGTAATCATGTGTAAATGCTCTGCCAAAGTAGTATGGAAAATAATTTTCTTCATTTGTTTTGGCAGTCAGGATGTCTTTTGGTTTTGTTCCACAGTTTAGCATCCAAAGGAGCCATAAAAGTAAGTTATTTGTTCTGCACAAACATTTTTAAAGGCAGTTAAACAACAGGGTGTACTGTTGCTTCCAAACTTTCTGTACTCAAAAAGGTACAAAAAGCAAAAGGTTAAATACACATCATTTTATCACAATCCTTCTTCTGTATAATTCAGTCACCCCACTGCACATCAACAGCCATTTACTGCTCTTTCACATTCAAAAGAGAAAAGTAAGGCAAAATATAAATTAAATTATTAAGTCGCTTTTTCTGGGCTCCCTGTTGAGATTAATAATTATACCACTATTAAGGGTTTCACAGCTTGCTGTTTTACCACATTCAGACTTTGTGGGCCAGAAACAAATTAACAAGGATAGGATAACTTAACTGTTAAAAATTTCCTTTCTACTTAAAAATAAATTCAGCTAGCACACATTATCTCCACAGATTATAAACACATGACTATGACCCTATTGTAACTTCACTTAGTGCTATCTTCAAATTTCCAGTATTCTAAGGATAAATGCTTTATAATTTGATTATACATTCTATATTTTGTATCTATGTACAATAGGAACCATTAGTATAAACTCAAATTATGCATGCCATAAATATCATTAAAAGCAAGAAAATATATGTGACTATAACACATTAAAATCATCCTAATGGCTTATAAATGACAGTCCTCAACCTCACACACATTATCACTCCTAGGGTTTATGCCTTTGCACCTAATTATAATGACTGTCATTATCCAAGCTGTTTATAAGCTAGAATTATGATCTTTTAGACTCTAGACAAAAGTTAATACTTGAAAAGCTTATTCTCCAAAGTGTGTGGACTCAAACAGAACCTGCGCATTATACAAACATCAATGACCTGATAAATGCCCCCCTTTATGTACAAAACTTTCTCAATTGCCATCATTAATGTGAATTGCCCTCTATAATTCACATGCAAATTATATTTTAACATTTCCCTTTTGCTGAATCAAAAACTAAATTCTAAACTACAATATTCATTTTGACCTTGAACAAATGAGAAAATCCTGGGTAGTGTTTCTAAATAGGATTTTCTAATGGCAGTCATATCTACAGAAATGCAAAAATGTGATGTAATTTTAAGCTCAAAATCAGCAAAATAAGCTTAAATTTAGAAACTTGGAGAGCAAAATGTTACCAAAGTCTAAAGGTTTATTGCTAAACACTGGTTAAATTATGACCTTCATAAAATACAGTTCATATAAAGAAACTATCTGTTTCTGATTTTTCATAGGAAAGAAAAACAAATTTTATGCTTTAAACAAAAATTGATGTTATCCAGAGGGTAAGTTTGCTTTGCAGGAATTCACAGAAATTGTCTTCCAGACTCAGACTCCAATAGGAGGTAAAGGCAGAACACAGATAACCTGTAACCCGGGGTTGGATGCCGGAGCCTCCTGGAGCTGTCAGCCCTGTGGTCAGTAAGGAAAGGTAGTGACCTTCCTTTAAATTCCTTCCACTGTCATTTCTCACACACTGCTATGCTAAACGGCAGATCTGCAAGGCAAGCAAGAACCAAAGGAAGCTACCTCCTTACAAAAGATGCAGGCAGGAGGCCTGGAACCTGAAAACCAGTAGAGAAGGGCTCTGTGGCAAGAGCACAGGCTTCCAGGATGTGATGGTTTCGGGTTATAACCACTACTTACTAGCTTCCGATCTCTGGTCTCTTCTTCCTTCCATGTACTCAGTATGCTGCTGCAGAAGTAAACACAACCGAACTCGTCCAATTCTAACTATGCTTCCCCCTTGTTCGGAATGTGCCAGTCACATTAACGTTGACTATAAGACTGTGTTCCACAGCAGACAACCAATTGCCATGGTGAGCCGGTCTCAGCCACATGCCCATCTTTTCTGCTCGCTTTGAGCCTTGTCTCGCCTGAACCTCTCATCCCTGCGTTCATACCTCCGTCTTACTTAGAAACGATGGCACAAGGGAATCAGCTCCTTAAATCCTAATGATGACAAGTACATAGATAGTAATAATTGTTTGAGACACTGTCTTAAACATGTGCTACCTCATCTGAACTCCTCAGAAAGTACAAGAGAATGGTACTATGGTTAGTCTGTCTATGAATGAAAAATATAGATAAAGAATAAATAGGACCACATCAATAATCTAATAAGTGGTAGACTTAAGATGAGGGTCCAGGCTGTCTAGCTATTCAATCTCTGGATTTGTATTCTGCTGTCTAACATATTAAGAGTTTTCTATGAACTACTCAAATAAGCCTTAAAATTTTTAACAACTGATTTGAAGTTCAGTGGATTAATGTGTTAGTGAATGTGCTAGTGAAATACAAAATGTCCATCTTTTGAGTATGAATCTACTAGTCACTATCTTCCCTGGTTGCAGCTTGATATTCCCAGAGGAATAAATGCATTGTACATGAAGAATATAGAGAGAGGTTATATTTTTTAGATAATCTAAATCAGAATTTATAACTAAATCATGAATTATAATTTAAAAGTGACTGACAGGAAATATGATAAGAACTGTTCCAACATCATACATGAAGAGCGATGAATTCCTGCACATGGGAACAAATACAGGTGAAAGCTTCATTATAAACAACATCTAGCAAGAAGGTCAGTGATGGGTACTGAAATGCAAGTAAATGAAATGTCTCCCCATTTTCATCTTTCTATCAATGTTGTATCTTGATATTGTTAGTTCTGGATAAGAAATCTCAAGATTATGCAAAGCATTTCACTCCAAAAATGCTTTCCTCTAATTTAGCCAAATCTTTTCTTGGAGTCTAAGATTTAAGAGTTAAAAAAAATAGGATGGTTGCTTGCTTCTTAAATTTTTCATAAAATGTCACTGACAAGGTGATGAGATCAGAGTTGAAATCTAAAAATCTGATGTCATTTGGGGGTGTTTTATATACCTTTAGAGAGGGGAACAAAAAGGTATAAAGAAGGATAGAAAATAACCAATTTTAAAGAAAGACCAGCAAAGAAGGGTTCATATCACATAAAGAACAAGTGTCATCTTACAAGAGAAAACTGGGAGTCTCTGGCAAACAAGGCAGGAGAGACAGAAAGAGATGGTAGGCTGGCCTCTGACAAGGAGTTTGATGCCCTCAATGTGCTAAATGAAGATTAGTAGTCACTCATCTTCCCTGAGAGACCATCTAGGCTAATCCATCATGACACATCCCTGTTGACTGCTGACTCTAACCACCAAAGGCAGCACTGACCCTAACCCGGGGTCAATAATCAATACTTAGAATCACATCTCATAGGGCTCTGTGCAGCCTTTAATTTGACCTTATCCTTCTAAATGCCTCCAATCCTTTTGTTAAATCTCCTGGAACACCATTAACAAAATTCCTCCTGATGTCACATTTTTCCCCCTTTACCTTCTCTCTCTAATTAAAACCAGGTCACCCCTTAGTCTACCAGTTTTCTACTAGCCATCTCCAGTGATGGTGGCTTTCTTAATCTGGTGAAGATGTTTTC